>NW_026652296.1:55382834-55475004 GCF_009828535.3 Hylobates moloch | reverse complement strand
CACACACACACACACATACGTCTATATTTGACAGTATATTGCAGACATGTCTCCTTATCTTTAAATATTTAAGTGGCATTTCCAATGAACATCTTTTTTGTTGAAAATGGGAGAGAGTTGGGTATGTTGAAGAGTTTAAGTGAAAGGTTCAGTTGAACAGAAAAGAGAGAAGGGATTGTTGTTGCTGAAGGCTTCTGGAAAGGTCTAGAGAGTGGGATGTAAAACCCAGGTGTGTGTGTGTGTGAGGGGGGCCTTTGCTAGGGGAGGGTCAGCTCCGCAGTTGCAAGGAGAGGTGAAGTGGGGTGCAGGTGTGGGAGCCTTTGTTATGTTTGATAGGGGAGTTGAGGAAGTTCCTCTCTGCTGGCTTTTGTGTGTGTGTGTGAATTAAGAACCAAGATGAGGCTGGGCTTGGTGGCTCACACCTGTAATCCCAACACTTTGGGAGGCTGAGACGGGTGGATCACCTAAGGTCAGGAGTTCAAGACCAGCCTGACCAACATGGCAAAACCCTGTATCTACTAAAAATACAAAAATTAGTCGGGCATGGTGGCGTGCACCTGTAGTCCTGGCTACCTGGGAGGCTGAGGCAGGAGAATTGCTTGAGCCTGGGAGGAGGAGGTTGCAGTGAGCCGAGATCATGCCACTGCACTCCAGCCTGGGCGACAGAGCGAGACTGTGTCTAAAAATAATAATAAATAAAAAATCAAAGTGATTATGAAAAAGAGGAGGAAGATGTGTGAGTGTTGGAGGAGGGTCTGCATTGAAGAAGAGTGGAGAAAACATGAAGTGGTCAAGGAGAGGAGAAGACACAGTTATGAGATAAGCATTTTAGTATTCATTTAGTGAGACAGCCTGTTTCAGGTTGACACTTATTCATCTAGAGCACAGCCAATCTGCCCTGTTTGGTGACTCACATGGAGAGTGGGGAGGTGGTTGAGTTCATCTAGGCTGGGGTTTTGCCAAAGGGGTGTGATGAAAAGACAAAATGGGGAGGGGGAGGGAAGTTTAGGACATTAACAAGATTATGGATCATAGAACATACTGGATAAGGATGAAAGAAGCTGCAGCCATAAAAAACAATGAGTTCATGTCCTTTGCAGGGACATGGATGAAGCTGGAAGCCATCATTCTCAGCAAACTAACACAGGAACAGAAAACCAAACACCACATGTTCTCACTCATAAGTGGGAGTTGAACAATGAGAACACAGGGACACAGGGAGGGGAACATCCCACACCGGGGCCTGTTAGGGTTGGGGTCAAGGGGAAAGAGCATTGAGACAAATATCTAATGCATGCAGGGCTTAAAACCTAGATAACGGGTTGATAGGTACAGTAAACCACCATGGCACATGTATACCTGCATAACAAACATGCACCTTCTGCACATGTATCCCAGGACTTAAAGTAAAATTAAAAAACAAAAAAAAAACAAAAAAAAAAGGATGAAAGAAACAAAATGGCCCCTGGATGGGAAACAGAGGAGCAAGTGAACTAGAGGCAGGCTGAGAATATAGGAGCCTGTAATTTGTTTCTTAATGATTACTATTTTACTTATCAGAGTTAGCCATTAGTGAGCCACAGATACTGTGCTAAATATTTTTCATGTATTAATTTCTTTTTTTTTTGAGACAGATTCTCACTTTGTTGCCCAGGCTGGAGTGCAGTGGTGTGATATCGGCTCACTGCAACCTCTGCTTCCCAGGTTCATGTGATTCTACTGCCTCAGCCTCCCAAGTAGCTGGGATTACAGGTACACACCACCATGCCCGGCTAATTTTTGTATTTTTAGTAGAGATGGGATTTTACCATGTTGGCCAGGCTGGTCTCGAACTACTGACCTCAAGTGATCCGCCTGCCTCGGCCTACCAAAGTGCTGAGATTATAGGCGTGAGCCACTGCACCCAGCCTTATGTATTAATTTCATATAATTCTTATGACATCTCTAGAAGGTAAGTTTTTTTTTTTTCACTAAAAATTACAGGTGGCTCACACCTGTAATCCTAGCACTTTGGGAGGCTGAGGCAGGTAGATCACCTGAGGTCAGGAGTTCAAGACCAGCCTGACCAACATGGTGAAACCTCATCTCTACTAAAAATATAAAATTTAGCTGGGTGTGGTGGTGGGCACCTGTAATCCCAGCTACTTGGGAGGCTGAGGCAAGAGAATTGCTTGAACCTGGGAGGCAGAGGTTGCAGTGAGCCAAGATTGCACAAGAGCCTGGGTGACAGAGTGAGACTCTGTCTCAGAAAAAAGAAAAAAAAAAAATTCTTTTATTTATTGACACCAGTTTTGGTTTAGAAATACCTTCTCTCTTTAGATTTTTCACAACATGCATTTAAGGGAAGGGAATTAGAAATAAATAAATAAATAACAAGCTGCTGCCTAAGTCACTTCTAAACTCACCCTAGCCTGAATTAACCCCACAGGCCCACTGGATCTGGGAGTGCAGCCATACTCTCTGAGTGGGTAATGATGTAGAGGGGTGAGCATTTGGCCAATGGCAGAAATAAAAGTGAGCAAACCAGCAGGTACATTTAATAACAAAAATGTTAGTCTTTCTCACCTGCAGGATTTGGGGACCAGTGCCTGCTCAACACTTTTTGGGTACTTGCTGAGTCCCTTGGCTACTGTAGGGGAGGCACTTGTCATTTCCTGCCATATGAAGGCAGCAGACTGTGAAAGAGAAAGTAAAAATAGCACCACAGGCCAGGCTCGGTGGCTCACGTCTGTAATCCCAGCACTTTGGGAGGCCGAGGCGGGTGGGTCACGAGGTCAGGAGATAGAGACCATCCTGGCCAACATGGTGAAACTCAGTCTCTACTAAAATACAAAAAAATTAGCCGGATGTGGTAGCGCGCGCCTGTAGTCCCAGCTACTTGGGAGGCTGAGGCAGGGGAATTGTTTGAACCCGGGAGGCGGAGGTTGCAGTGAGCCAAGATGGCGCCATCGCACTCCAGCCTGGTGACAGAGTGAGACTCTGTCTCAAAAAAAAAAAAAAAAAAAAAAAAAAAGCACCTAATTGCCACAAAGAAGTGTGTCTGTGGCTGGGCACAGTGGCTCACACCTATAATCCCAGCACTTTGGGAGGCCGAGGCAGGCGGATCACCTGAGGTCGGGAGTTTGAGACCAGCCTGACCAACACGCAGAAATCCCGTCTCTACTAAAAAACACAAAATTAGCCAGGCGTAGTGGCGCATGCCTGTAATCCCAGCTACCAGGAAGGTTGAGGCAGGAGAATTGCTTGAACCCAGGAGGCGGAGGTTGCGCCATTGCACTCCCGCCTGGGCAACAAGAGCGAAACTCCATCTCAAAAAAACAAAACAAACAAAAAAAAACTGTGCCTGTAAGATAAGTATTATCATTGTAAAAACTCGGGACCCCAGTTCACTCTGCCAGAAGGAACAAATTAAGCTGAAAGCTGAGTCATGCAAGAAGCCGCCATTCCTTTTGTTCCTAAGCAGAATACTACAGGTAAAAGGTTAAATATCTCCACAGGTAGCTACTGTATGTTCATCTTATCTTCTGTAAAGTGCCCATTTACTGATCATGAGACCAATGTGTAATTGACGATTCTCCTGCCTGCTCCTTTTCTCTTGTGACACATGGATGACCATACTCTTCCTCTTTCCCCAAGCCCACTTTTCCCCTTTAAATATTGAAGCTCTCAAATTCATCTTTGGAAAAAGACACAGACCACAGACAGTTTATGTGATTCTGTGTTTATTTCTTCTGGGCATTTCCTTAAAGTCAGCAAAATAAACTTCTAAACTGATTGAGACCTGTCTCAGATACTTTTTGGTTTACATCATTAAGCCATTTTATAGACAGGGAAACTGGCCAGGTGCAATGGCTCATGCCTGTAATCCCAGCACTTTGAGAGGCTGAGGTGGGTGGATCACTTGAGGTCAGGAGTTCCAGACCAGCCTGGCCAACATGGTGAAACCCCGTCTTTACTAAAAAAAAAAAAAAAAAAAGAAAAATCAGCTGGTCATGGTGGCATGCACCTGTAATCCCAGCTCCTCGGGAGGCTGAGGCAGGATAATTGCTTAAACCCAGGAGGCGGAGGCTGCTGTGAGCCGAAACTGTGCCACTGCCCTCCAGCCTGGGTGACAGAGCAAGGCTCTGTCTCAAAAAAAAAAAAATATATATATATATATATATACACACATTTCTTTGTCTATTTATAGAACAGGTTAAGTGACTTGTCCAAAGTGACACAGCTAAAAAGTGACAGCAGGGGTTCAAACCCATTCTCTTTAACTCCACAAATGAGTATGATACTCTAATTCATGCTTCCTTCAGCTAACAGAGTGAGTGTTCAAAAATGCAGATTGTAAAGGCCAGGTGAGGTGGCTTATGCCTGTAATGTCAGCACTTTGGGGAGCCAGAGTGGGAAGATGGCTGGCCTGAGCCCAGGAATTCAAGACCAGCCTGGGCAATATAGTGAGACCTTGTCTCAAAAAAAAAAAAAAATTAGCCAAGTGTGGTGTCTCATGCCTGCAGTCCCAACTATTCAGGAAGCCGAGATAGGAGGATCACTTGAGCCCAGGAGGTTGAGGCTGTAGTCAGCTATGATCACACCACTGCACTCCAGCCTGGGCATCAGAGCTTTTATTAAGATATAAATGAAATAATGTGTTTTAAAAATATGATAAATTGATGAGTGGGTAGAAAGTTGGATAGATGGATCGTCGTGTGATGAAGCAAATCATAGTAAGAGTCTGGGGGTAGCTCTATGGATGTTTGAAACTTTTCATGCAAAATATTTGGAGGGAAGTGGCTGAATGGAAGAAAAATAAGTGAAGTTAAATCACTTCTTATGTTTGCACCTTGATTGACTTGTATTTGTAGGTCTGTAAGAATCTGTAGAGTAATAGAAGAATGGCTGTCTCCTCCTGGTAAACAGGTTTTTATGCACTATACTTAGAGACTTCTTGGTCCTGCAACCCAGGGCACCACAGACTCTCCAGTATTGAAAAAGAGTGTTTATTTATTTACTATTTTTTTTTTTTTTTACAGACAAGGTCTTGCTATGTTGCCAAGGCTGGTCTTGAACTCCTGGCCTCAAGCAATCCTCCCAACTTGGCCTCCCAAAGTGCTGGGACTACAGGTGTGAGCCACTGTGCCCAGAAAAAAAAAGAATGTTTAGATTGCATAGTTCAATAACTTTTTTTCATATTGTTTATTTATTTATTTTTTGAGACAGAGTCTCACTCTGTCACCCAGGCTGGAGTGCAGTGGCACAATCTCAGCTCACTGCAACCTCTGCCTCCCAGGTTCAAGTGATTCTTCTGCCTCAGCCTCCCAAGTAGCTGGGACTACAGGTGCACGTCACCACACCCAGCTAATATTTTTTGTATTTTTAGTAGAGATGGGGTTTCACCCTTGTGATCCACCCGCCTCAGCCTCCCAAAGTGCTGGGATTACAGGTGTGAGCCACCATGCCAGGCCAGGTAATTAAATCACACTTAAGAGAGGAAAATAAGCACTTCTAGAGAAGGAAGTTGAACCACATTATCAAAAGGTTTGGGACAAAGAATAATCATTACATTCTACTTGCCAGCCCAAGGTTGTTCACACCACAAGAAGGGTTTAATCTGCCTCCACTGCTTGTTTTTTACTTCCGTACAAATTCACTGAGTCCCAAATAATGTATTTTATATGCACAAATCCTTTTTTTTTTTTTTTTTTAAGTAGAGACAGGGTTTCACCATGTTGGCCAGGCTGGTCTCAAAATTCTGACCTCGGGTGATCTGCTTGCCTCAGCCTCCCAAAGTGCTGGGATTACAGGTGTCAGCCACCGTGCCTGGTCACTTTTTTTTTTTTGAGACAGACTCTTGTTCTGTCATACAGGAGTGCAGTGGCGCAATCTTGGTTCAGTGCAACTTCTGCCTCCCAGATTCAAGTGATTCTCCTGCCTTAGCCTCCCAAGTAGCTGGGACTACATGCGTGCACCACCACACCCAGCTAATTTTTTATTTTTATTTTTATTTTTAGTGGAGATAAGGTTTCACCATGTTGGCCAGGGTGGTCTCAAACTCCTGACCTCATGTGATCCACCCATCTCGGGGTCCCAAAGTGCTGGGATTACAGACGTCAGCTACTGTGCGCAGCTGACATATCTTCTTTTTGTGATCCAGTTCCCAGTTTGTGATGTACTTGGCATTTAAGTGATTCTGAAAACAAAGAAAATATAGGTATCACATCAATGTGCTATTTGTTTTCAAAAAGGATTCCATTCATTTCATATTGCTGATGACACTCTCAGTTGATGGTTGATTTCAAGGCACCTTTGCAGGCAGGCAGGATATGCCAGCATCATTCATTGACCCGTTTATTCCCTTCCAGAAGCCTCCAGAGCAGAGCGTTAGGTAACATGAAGGGAGAAGGGGGAGGACAAAGTTGCCTGGTGCAGAGGTGTTTGCTGAAGCTTCAGGCTTGGTTGGCTAATATAGAACCTGTGAAAAGACAGGATGTTCTTGCTTCTTTAGGAAACTTGATCACTCCATTCCTTTCAAGAGCAATCAGCTGATAGCTTGGCTCACTCTCGCCCTGAGCGAATGTGCACAACAGCATGTGACTGGGTGTCCTCAAACAAAAAGATCTTGCCAGGTTTCACTGTTGATTTGTTTTAATATGCCTCCTATCTTTGCCTAATCGTGTGGTAGTTCAGGCTGCAACACTGGGGCTATGCAGACACAGGATGCTGGGAGGACTTTTGGCTGCGTTCATCCTAGCTTGGCTGCTTTCGAGATGTGTTTCCCTGGGCAAGTGACTTGACTTCTCTCTGTGTCTGGGTCTGACTGTTACTGAGGGATTACCTGCCTCATAGGATTGTGACAGATGAAACTCTTAGCACAATGCATGGCCTCTAACAAGCATTCAATAAATGGGAACTACTCTTATGATTACGCTGCTCATGTTATTCTGAAATTACTTCTTTTTAAAATTAATTATATTTTTTCTCATAGAGCTGGGGTCTGGCTATGTTGGCCAGGTTGGTCTTGAACTCTTGGCCTCAAGAAGTCGTCCCACTTCTGCCTCCCAAAGTGCTAGGATTACAGGCTTGAGCCACCACGCCCAGCCTGAAATTACTTCTTTCATTCAAACATATGTTTTTGAGAGCTTTGAAGTTCTGTCATTTTAACAGCTGCATAGGATGCCATAATTTGGATATTGCCTCCTCTGAAAACTATTTATTTTCCTGTCACCTCTAACCCAGTTAATAGAAAAGCCCAGTCACTGAAACTGTCTCTCCTTGTTGACTCTCAGCTCCTCTTTGACACATTTCTCCATTCACTTTTTCTTTTTTTTTTCTTTTTGAGACAGAGTCTCGCTCTGTCACCCAAGCTGGAGTGCAGTGGCACAATCTTGCATCACTGTATCCCCAACCGCCTGGCTCAACCAATCTTCCATCTCAGCCTCCTGAGTAGCTGGGACTACAGGCATGCACCACTCTGCCCAGCTAACATATGTTTTTTAAACTTTTAGTAGATACAAGATCTTGCTATGTTGCCCAGGCTGGTCTCAAATTCTTGAGCAGCAATCCTCCTGCCTCAGCCTCCCAAAGTGGTAGGATTACAGGTATCAGCCATCGCGCCCAGCCTCTTTACTCACTTACTAAGTTCTGCTCTCATTTCAGTTAGTAAATCTATTCTTAATCTCCCTTAATCTATTCTTGACCCATGGGGCCCTGACCCCATTCATGTGCTCTTCCTCTCCCACCGGGACCACTGCAGGTGAATGAATTCTTGTTCATGAGATTGCCTGCCACCAGGCTTAAATGCGACAAGTCCACCTGCTACCCAGCTGCCAAATCTGCAAATCTGACCTGATAACTGCTCTGCATGTGCACGGTGGCCCATGGCACTCATGACACCTGGTGCCAGCTATCATAAGAGTTATTGATGACAGCAACTTATGAGTCAGAGAGTAATGGAGGGGTAGGGAACACCTAGTGAAATGTCCAAATGGAGGTGTCCAGAGCTCAACTAAAGAGTCTTTGTATCCAAGTTGCTGATAGCAGCCAGGCCTTCCCAGAGCTGGCTACAGGAGAAGGGCTCTGTAGCCATCCAGCTGAGACCACAGAGTTTGTCCCATTTACTCACTGAGTGACCAGTTCTTTTTTTTTTTTTTTGAGACAGAGTCTTGCTCTTTCACCCAGGCTAGAGTGCAGTGGTGTGATCTCGGCTCACTGCAACCTCTGCCTCCTGGGTTCAAGCGATTCTTGGGCCTCAACCTCCCAAGTAGCTGGGATTACAGGTGCATGCCACCATGCCCAGCTAATTTTATATTTTTAGTAGAGACGGAGTTTCACCATGTTGGCCAGAGTGGTCTCGAACTCCTGACCTCAGGTGACCCACCTGCCTTGGCCTCCCAAAGTGCTGGGATTACAGCACTTGAGCCACAACGCCCAGCCAATTCTTGACACTCACTTTAAACCCCTGATACCCTGTGGCACTGTGCTTGTCCGAGCTGGTTCTTCCTGAGTGCACACTTTCCCCTAGCCATGGCTGGCCTGCCCCATGCTTGGGGAGAACCTCTTCCAGAAAGCCTCCTGCCCCTTCTGGGCTCTTCTGTCTTGACTCACTGTGTTAACAAGATATGTGTCTGTGTTTGGATCACTCCAAACTAGGAGGAAAGGGTCTGTGACATTCACCTTTGTGTTCCCAGTGCCTGGCACCAGGCCTGTCATATTAAATAATTGACTGACTGCATGTTTGAGTGGTCCACAGAGGAAACTGCAAATCACCTGTAATCCTATTACCCAGATAACTAGTGAAATTAATTCTTCTTAATTAATTAATTAAGGATTAATTAATTAATTAATCCTTCTAGACATTTTTCCTCCTAGCTTTATCTGTCTATATTTCTCACACATAAAACCTACACATGGCATTTTATTTTATATAATCTGGATCAAACCCTACTTAATGTTTTAGAACCTTTTTACATTTAATATATTGTGTATGTGTATGCACGTGGGTACATTGGCCAGGAATCAAACCCAGGTCAAATGCTTGGAAGGCAGCTATGCTCACCACATTTAACGTTATCATGGACAGTTCCCCTTCTCATCTAATCTTTTTTTTTTTTTTTTTTTTGATGAGACCCAGGTCTCACTCTCGCTCGGGCTGGAGTGCATTGGCACAATTACAGCTCACTGCAGCCTTGACCTCCCAGGCTCCAGGCTCAAGTGATCCTCCCAACTCTGCCTCCTGAGTGGCTGGGACTACAGGTACATGCCACCATACTTGGCTAATTTTTAAACTTTTTTGTAAAAATGGAGTCTTGCTATGTTGCCGAGGCTGGTCTTCAACTCCTGGGCTCAAGTGATGCTTCTGCCTCAGCCTCCCAAAGTGCTGGAATTACAGGCGTGAGCCATTGCCCCAGCCTTATCAAATATTCCTGTAGGCCTTGAATTATGGTGCTGTGTAGGATTTCATTGAGAGAGTGCTCTCTGATGGAACCCTTCCCTTTTCAGACATGTAGTTTATTTTCCAGCTGAAATTATTAATGTTTCTTTTCTGCTGAGAGCATTTCTTTCTCATGAGAAAGAAAACAGAGTAAACAAATACTGAGTTAAAGACCATCAATAGCAGGGAAAAGTACAGCAGTCCTGCCTTACCCTTGAGGTGGACTATGGACCCCCCCAGGGGATGCCTGAAACGGCAGATTGTACTGAACCCAATATGTACTATGTTTTTTCCTATGCATACATACATGCCTATGATAAAGGTCAATTTATAAATTAGGCACAGTACGAGATGAACAACAAAACTAATAATAAAATGGAACAGTTATTAGAATATACAGTAATTAAGTTATGTGAATGTGGTCTCTTTCAAAATATCTTATTGTACTATATTCACCCTTCTTTTTGTGGTGATGTGAGATGATGAAATGCCTACGTGGCCAGGCACGGTGGCTCACACCTGTAATCCCAGCACTTTGGGAGGCTGAGACGGGTGGATCATCTGAGGTCAGGGGTTTGAGACCAGCCTGGCCAACATGGCAAAACTCCGTCTCTACTAAAAATACAAAAATTAGCCAGGCATGGTGGCACATGCCTGTAATCCCAGCTACTTGGGAGGCTGAGGCAGGAGAATCACTTGAACCCGGGAGGCAGAGGTTGCAATGAGCCGAGATCACGCCATTGCATTCCAGCCTGGGCAACAAGAATGAAACTCCGTCTCAAAAAAAAAAGGAGATACCTATGTGATGAGATGAAGGGAGGTGAATGGCACAGGCACTGTTAGTGTTCGGCTATTATTGACTTTCTGAGGTTACATCAGAAGGAGGACCCTCGCTTCAGGCAATCCTGGATCATTGAGCCATGAAGATCTCAATGCTTGGGGATCCTTGATAGTGTTTTTTGCTGAAAACTTTTGGAAGAACATTGTAATCAGAGGTTGTTGTGTTTCTCTGTAACTCATAGAAGTGTTGCTGCGAAGTTGTAGACTATCTGTGATCACACGGGCCATTTTAATGCTGCATTCCATCTGAGGATCAATGCCATAATTGTGTGCTTTAATGTCTGTGCAATTTGAAGCACTTCAGGAAATTTCAGTAATGTCCACATGGCTGGTTCTGCTTTAGTTTCTTCTTCATCTTCCTCTTCCTCTGTAGAGGACATGACAAGTTCTTCCAATTCCTCATTTGTTAACACTTCTCAAGGGCCTTCAATATGTCCTTCTACTTCATCAAGCATATCAGCAAATCCTTCTCCATCAACTTGTCTTGTTGCATGGATGATTTTCCTAACTCCCCTATCAATTTCAGGGAAGCCTTTAAAATCATTCACAACTTCCACTCCATCAGTCCTTCCAGCAGGCATTTAGTTTGTGGTTTAATTCATCCATTGCAACTTGATGAGTGCTATTGCATGAGCAATAGTGAATGATTTCCAGCACTACATTATTTCCAGTTTAGGGTCTGCATCAATTGCTGATTGAATGTGATCAAATACCAGGCAGATGTATGTGGCCTTGAGAAAATGAATGATGTCCTAGTCAAGCAGCTGAAGCAAAAGGTTGTATTTGCAGGTAAAAATACAGCCTCAGCATTTTCATTTTCATGGCAAACAGATTCAGGATGGTTAGGTACATTATCTATTATTAATAGGTCCTTAAGTTCCAACCCTTCCTCTTTCAAATATTTTTTCACTTCTGGGAACCATTGATGCATTGGTGGAACCATTCTATAAACAAGACAGCTATCTTGTTCTGATTATATGGCCAGAACACAAGCATAAATAATTTTTGGTTTTGCTTTTGAGGGCACATGGGTTCTTTGCTCTGTACACCATGCTTAGCTTTATCATATGCCCTGCAGCATTGCCACAGAGTACCAGAGTTAATCTGTCTTTCCATGCTTTAAGCCCTGGTGCTTCCTTTGCACTTTTATGAATGTAGTTTCTGTTGGTCATCTTCTTCCAGAAGAGGCCAGTTTTATTCCAATTGAAGACTTGCTGTGTATGGTATCTTTTCTCCTTAATCTACTTCTTCAAGTCTGCTAAAAATGTTGCAGCAGCTTCTTCACTGGCAAATGCAACTTCTTTAGTAATTCTTATGCTTTTCAGCCCAAACCTATTCTTGAATCTGTGTAACTGTCCCTTACTTGCAGTAAATGGCTTGGTGTCACTTGTTTCAGGGGATCCTTGCTGATGTCTTTGTGTAGGTTCTGTGCTTTCTGGTACAACACATTGCTATCAGAACACCTTTCTGTTCATATCTTCCACCCACAAATGTAATGCCTTTTCCAGCTTAACTAAGCACTTAAGAACTGTGGCCATAACTCCATAACTTTTTTTTTTTTTTTTTTTTTGAGACAGAGTCTTGCTCTGTAGCCCAGGCTGGAGTGCAGTGGTGCGATCTCGGCTCACTACAACCTCCATGTGGCTATAACTTTTGCAGTTTGAGGTGTGTCAGCAAGACTAGCATGAATTTCTTTTTCCTTCTTCACAATTTCACGGATAGAAGATTCATTGTTATGGTAGATCTTAGTAACCTAGGCATATGATTTTTTTCTTTGCTTATTGTGTTGAGAACTTTTACTTTTTTTTTTTTTTTTTTTGGAGATGGAGTTTCGCTCTTGTTGCCCAGGCTGGAGTGCAATGGCACGGTCTCGGCTCACTGCAACCTCTGCTTCGTGAGTTCAAGGGATTTTCTTGCCTCTGACTACCAAGTAGCTGGTATTACAGGCACCCACCACTACGCCTGGCTAAATTTTTGTATTTTTAGTAGAGACTGGGTTTCACCATGTTGGCCAGGCTGGTCTTGAACTCCTGACCTCAGGTGATCCACCTGCCTCAGCCTCCCAAAGTGCTGGGATTACAGGTGTGAGCCAGTGCGCCCGGCCAACTTCTACCTTTTTGCCTAAAGAAAGTATTTTGTGGCCTATTTTTGGCATATCTGACTTGCTGGCATCACTACTCTTGTGTTTTGGGGCCATTAGTAAGTAAAATAAGGGTTACTTGAACACAAACACTGTGATACCACAACAGTCCATCTGATAACTGAAAAGGCTACTGAATGACTAAGGGGCAGGTAGCATGTACAGTTCAGATACACTGGGCAGAGGGGTAATTAATGTCCCAAGTGGGATGGAGTGGGACAGCATGAGATTTCATCACAATACTCAGAATGGTGCACAATTTGAAATTTATCAATTGTTTATTTCTGGAGTTTTCCATGTAATATTTTTGAACCATGGTTGGGTGAGATTAACTGTAACTGCAGAGAGCAAAATCGCACATAAGAGGGGACTACTGTAAATCATTCTGATTTCACTGTTGTTTGACCTTTAAAATTTTTGGGGTGGGTATGGTGGCCCACACCTATAATCCCATCACTTTGGGAGGCTGAGGTGGGAGGATTGCTTGAGCCCAGGAGTTCAAGACCAGCCTGGGCAACTTAGTGAGACCTGATCTCTACAAAAATAAAAATAAAAATAAAAAACAAATAAAATTCTTCAAGCTCTGTCTCCAGTGAAGGATCCTGCTATGTGGTGCCTTTTGTATTGAATTGTTTTCTTTTTTCCATGGCAGGACTATGGCAGCCAGGGACGCCACTTCAGGCAGCCTGTCAGAGGAGAGCAGTGCTTTGGACCTGCCATCAGCGTGTGACATAAGAGATTATGTCCTGCAGAGACCCAGCCAAGAAGCCAACAGCGAGGCTTTCAGCTCTTTGGAATTCCATTCTTCTCCTTATTCTTCTGATGTGGATCCAGGTAATAAGCAGAGTTTAAAAAAAACTAACTTAAAAACAACATACGGGTGTGTGATAGTTTGTTTCTCTCTCTTCCAATAGCAGATCTCTGAGAATGCTTCATTGTCTTAGGCAGAAAAACATCTTACCTAAGCAAAGCTATCAGGAGGAACTTCAAAGGACAGCTTCCCTGGCACAGCAATGACAAGGAGCTGTTTCCTGGATGTCTTTTTGTTATTGTTGCTGTTAATCTCAGGTCTCTTTCTAATCTCCTTCAAAATGAATTCAGAAGCAGGGGAATATTTGGTTCAACAAAGAGAGAGTGGAATTGTTTTTTTGTTTTGTTCTTTTAAAACTTCAGAAAATAGCAATGTGGGCCTGTTACGTGTGATGAGTAATAAAAATAGAGACTTTAGCATTCCTTGTATGAAGTATGCTCTGGATTTAAGTAACAGCCTTTCTGCAAGGTTTCCTGACTAGATTGCCGAAACATCTATTATTTAAACTAATGATAATTCCCTGATGTAAGTGGTGACCGTCTTTAGTGGTAAAGCCCTCTCTTTCATATTAATTACCTGATCTGAGTCTGGAGGCCCGCAGACCTGGATGTATTTATTTATTCATTTATTTCTTGTTAGTTTTGGTTAATCCCCTAGGTCTATCACACAGACCTGGATTTAAAGTTCAGCTCTGCCACTTACTGGCTATGTGACTTGGGGCGTGTTCCTTAACCCCTCTGAGCTCCAGAGTCATCTACAAAATGGTGATCAGAATGCTTGCTCCACCCAGTCAGGTTTAGCTTAAGGTAAACCTGTAAGGTACTTAGCATGGTTTTTCTGCCATCGATGGGTGCTCAGTCAATGTTGTTGTTCTGGCAATTAAGAAATCCAAATGGTCAGGTGTGGTAGCTCACACCTGTAATCCTAACACTTTGGGAGGCCGAGGCGAGTGGATCACCTAAGGTCAGGAGTTCAAGACCAGCCTGGCCAACATGGCAAAACTCTGTCTCTACTAAAAATACAAAAATTAGCCAGGCGTGGTGGCGGGCGCCTGTAATACCAGCTACTCGGGAGGCTGAAGCAGGAGCATTACTTGAACCCGGAAGGTGGAGGTTGCAGTGAGCCGAGATCATGCCACTTCACTCCAGTCTGAGAAAAAGAGCAAAACTCTGTCTCAAAACAAAAAACAAAAAACAAACAACAACAGAAAACAAATCCAAATATATATTTTTAGAAAGAACTCATTGTGGGTACTAAGAAAATGTAGGCTTTAATGATGATGAATTCAGTGATGACTACAGGTAGGATGTGTAACTGTCATTGCCTTCAAGAATTCTATGGAGAAATATGTTTAAACTCCTTTGGGATTCTCTTCTGATTTTCAGGACATAGAGTAATCAGGATCAGTAAGTCTCCTGTTTAATTTGTACCTGACTGTGTTAGTTCATTCTCACACTGCTATAAAGAGATACCTGAGACTGGGTAATTTATAGAGAAAAGAGGTTTACTTGGCTCACAGTTCTGCAGGCTGTACAGGAAGCATAGCAGCACCTGCTAGCCATCAATCAGGGTGGAAGGCGAAGGGGAAGCTGGCACTTCACATGGCTGAAGCAGGAGGAAGAAAGAGAGGGGGAAGGTGCTACACACTTTTAAACAACCAGATCTCATGAGCACTCAGCACCAAGGGGATGGTGCTATAAACCAATTAGGAGGAACTGCCTCATGAACAAATCACCTCCCACCAGGCCCCACTTCCAACACTGGGGATGACAATTCCACATGACATTTGGGCAGGGACACAAATCCAAACCATATCACTGACCAAGAATTAGATAATTCTTTATCCTTTTCCTTTCTAGACTTAACATCTTAGTTCCTTTAACCTTCCCTTTTTTCCCTGCCATCCTGCTGCCTCTACATGACTTTCCGTCCCTAAAACTGATTTTGTTCATCATCCCTGGGTAGCAACAGCATTTCTTAGAATGAGTGAATGGAGGCAGTTGAACAGAACTTTGTGTGTGTATGTATTTATTTATTTAGAGACAGGGTTTTGCTCTGTGCCTAGGCTGGAATACTGTGGTGCCATCATAGCTCACTGCAGCCTTGAACTCTTGAGCTGAAGCTATCCTCCTGCCTCAGCCTCCCAAGTAGCTGAGATTACAGGCTCACATCACCATACGTGGCTTTTTTTTTTTTAAATTTTTTGTAGAGACAGGGTCTTGCTTTGTTGCCCAGGCAAGTCTCGAACTCTTGGCCTCAAGTGATCCTCCCACCATGGCCTCTCAAAGTGCTGGGATAATGGGAGTGAGCAACCATATCCAGTTTGAACAGAACTTTAGAAGTATTAGCATGTTGAAATACTTCAAGGCAATGGCTCTATTCCCTTAGGGAATTCAGTGTGGACTCAGTTTTTACTTTTTATTGCCTGTTAGTTGACTAATCTGTAGAAAAGCAACTGTTATTAATTGGAATTGGTTGACAGCTCTAAAAATAAGGAGCATGTTGAAATATTTATGTAGGGGTATTTGTTAAAAATATGGGTATTCTATGCCAAAAAGGTTGTTTGGGGAACCCATGTCTAAACATGGGAAGGGGTACTCAAATGCTAAGACAACCATTTTACACGGTATTAGTGGTGGTCGTGCTGGGTTAGACAGTCTGGTTGGAATTCTGGTTCTGCTTCTTCCCCTGGTTTGACTTTGGGCGAGCCACTTAGCCCCTCTGTACCTGTCTCCTCATTTGTAAAATAGAGATGATAACAGCACCTCCTTGTTGGGGAGGTGATAAGGTTGTACAAGGTAGTGCATGAGGCATAGTGTGTGGCAGGGAGTGGACTCTCAGGACATCCAATTCCTCATCAGCTGCGGTGCTCAGCACACTACAGTACTGTCTGGTCAGCTCAGGATTTTTTTGTTTTTTTTTTTTTTGAGATGGAGTCTCACTCTGTCACCTAGAGCACAGTGGCATGATCTCGGCTCACTGCAACCTCCGCCTCCCAGGTTCAAGCGATTCTCCTGTCTCAGCCTCCCAAGTAGCTGGAATTACAGGTGAGCGCAACCACACCTGGCTAATTTTTGTGTTTTTAGTAGAGATGGGGTTCACCATGTTGGCCAGGCTGGTCTCGAACTCCTGACCTCAAGTGATCCACCCACAGTGGTCATCCCAGGCATGAGCCACTGCTCTGGGATTACAGGCATGAGCCACTGTGCCCAGCCAGCTCCGGCTTTTATCACAAATACCATACACTGGGTGGCTCCTCACAGCTCCAGAGGCTGGAAAGTCTAAGGTCAAGGTGCCAGCAGATTTGGTGTCTGGTGCTGTCCCTGTTCTTGATTTGTAGACAGCCACCGTCTTCCTGTGTCCTCACATGGCCTAGAGAGAGAGCCTCTTTCTCATGTCTCTTATAAGGGCACTAATGCCATCATGAGGCTTCTACCCTCAAAACTTAATTACCTCTAACTGGGCACAGTGGCTCACGCCTGTAATCCCAGCACTTTGGGAAGCCGAGGCGGGTGGATCACCTGAGGTCAGGAGTTCTAGACCAGCCTGGCCAACATGGTAAAACCCCGTCTCTAATAAAAATATAAAAATTAGCCGGGCGTGGTGGCAGGCACCTGTAATCCCAGCTACTCAGGGGGCTGAGGCAGGAGAATCACTTGAACCCAGGAGGTGGAGGTTGTAGTGAGCGAAGACTGCACCATTGCACTCCAGCCCGGGCAACAGAGCAAGACTCTGACTCAAAAATAACAATAATAATAAATAAATAAACATAAAAAAATAAAACATTCACATTGGTTTACTCATCCTACCCCGTGGAAGGCTCTGGGTGTAATTATTGCTCTCTGCATACTCCACACTGCAGTGTTTTAGGGCACATTAATAGTGATCACTTCCATTTATTGAGCATTTACTACTTGTCAGGTTTTGTATTGTCAGGCTCCATGCTAAATATTTCACAAACATTATCACTTTTTTTTTTCTTTTCGAGACAGAGTCTCACTCTGTTGCTCAGGCTGAGTGCAGTGGCACAATCTCGGCTCACTGCTACCTCCACCTCCCTGGTTAAAGCAATTCTCCTGCCTCAGCCTCCCAAGTAGCTGGGATTACAGGCATGTACCACCATGCCCAGCTAATTTTTATATTTTTAGTAGAGACGGGGTTTCACCATGTTGGCAAGGCTGGTCTTGAACTCCTGACCTCACGTGATCCACCTGCCTCAGCTTCCCAAAGTGCTGGGATTACAGGCGTGAGCCACCACACCCGGCCCAAACATCACCACTTTTAATTCTTATCACAAACCTGAGAAGTGGAAATCATTCCTATTTAATAAGTGAGGAAACAAACTTGGAAAAGTTGGGAAACTTTCCCAGTGTCACTTAGCAAATGACAGAGCTGACTGAATCCAAAGGAAATGTTTCACTTTTTTTTTTCTTTTTCGAGGTATGGTCTTGCTTTGTTGCCTAGGCTGAAGTGCAGTATTGTGGTTCCCCTGGACTCAAGAAATCTTCCCTTCTCAGCCTCTGAAGTAGTTAAGACTATAGGCATGTGTTATCCTGCCTAGCTAATTAAAAAAAAAAAATTTTTTTTTTTTTTTTTTTTTTTTGTTTAGAGATGGGATCTCACTATGTTGCCCAGGCTGGTCTTGAACTCCTGGGCTCAAGTGATCCCCCCGCCTCAACCTCTCAGTGTTGGGATTACAGGCATGAGCCACCACACCCAGCTAAAATCACATTGTTATTGGGAAAAAAAGAAAGCTTTTTCTAACCTGGGAAGTGACCAAGAGGATGATACCACTGAGACAAGGAACTGCTGCAAATAAATTTAGGCAAGTTTTGTTAACTTGATAGAACAAACATTTTGGAGAGGTGGAAAGAGTTTTAGGGAGGAATATTAACTTTTTGATACTATTTTATTCAAACTTAAACATTTTAAAACGATTTTTATTTTGCTGTGCACTCTGCAATTCTGTAGTACTTTTATATGTTTTGCCACAATACCTACTAGGTTTGTTTTTATTTATTTATTTATTTATTTTATTTTTTTTGAGACGGAGTCTCGCTCTGTCGCCCAGGCTGGAGTGCAGTGGTGCAATCTCGGCTCACTGCAAGCTCCGCCTCCCGGGTTCACGCCATTCTCCTGCCTCAGCCTCTCCGAGTAGCTGGGACTACAGGCGCCCGCCACCACGCCCGGCTAATTTTTTGTATTTTTAGTAGAGACGGGGTTTCACTGTGGTCTTGATCTCCTGACCTCGTGATCCGCCCGCCTCGGCCTCCCAAAGTGCTGGGATTACAAGCGTGAGCCACCGCGCCCGGCCAGGTTTGTTTTTAAAAAGGACCAGGGCTGTGAGTGGTGGCTCATGCCTGTTATCTGGCATATCTGGCATATTATGAGGCTGAGGCAGGAGGATCCCTTTTTTTTTTTTTTGAGACAGAGTCTCGTTCTGTCGCCCAGGCTGGAGTGCAGTGGCACAATCTCGGCTCACTACAAGCTCCGCCTCCTGGGTTCATGCCATTCTCCTGCGTCAGCCTCCCAAGTAGCTAGGACTACAGGTGCCTGCCACCATGCCTGGCTAATTTTTTTTGTTGTTGTATTTTTAGTAGAGATGGGGTTTCACCATGTTAGCCAGAATGGTCTCGATCTCCTGACCTCGTGATCCGCCCGAGAGGATCCCTTGAGTTCAGGAGTTTGAGACCAGCCTGGACAACATGGCAAAACCCTGTCTCTACTAAAAAAAAAAATTTTAAATTAGCCAGGTGTGGTAGTACACACCTGTGGTTCCAGCTACTCTGGAGGCTGAGGTGGGAGAATCACTTGAGCCTGGGAGGTGGAGGTTGCAGTGAGCCGTGATCGTGCTACTGCACTCCAACCTGGGCGACAGAGCAAGACCTTGTCAAAAAAAAAAGGACCAGATCACCCAGAGCTTCCCAAGAACTAAGTGAGAATGGTATCTTTCAGCCATGACAGGAGCAGGGAATACACTAGAATCAAATGGAAGCCCAGCCATTCTGTTATTTAATAACACCATCTCTAGTAGATCACCCTAAGCAGAAATAAACATGCTTAGGTTTATCTATCACAAAGAGAACTTCATTTTAACATCACTAGGAGACTTTTACACAGCATGGAAGGCTGTTGATTTTTCTGTAAACATTCCAGAGCAACCTTTTGTGAGAAATTATCTACAAAAGTCAGTTAGGAGGCCGGATACACTGGCTCATGCCTGTAATCCCAGCACTTTGGGAGGGCGAAGCAGGTGTATCACTTGAGGCCAGAAATTCAAGACCAGCCTGGACAACATGGTGAAATCCCATCTCTACTAAAAATACAAAAATCAGCCAGGCATGGTGGTGGGCGCCTGTAATCCCAGCTACTGGGAGGCTGAGGCGTGAGAATCACTTGAACCTGGGAGGTGGAGGCTGCAGTGAGCCAAGAAGACACTACTGCACTCTAGTCTGGGCAACAGAGTGAGACTCTGTCTAAAAAAAAAAAAAAAAAAAAAAGTCAGTTAGGAGAGGTTATCGCTGGTAATCTGGCCGTTACCAAGCAATGAACTTGAGGTGACAGCTTTAAACTCTGAAGGAGGTCACTGCCCTAACAGCCCAACCTGGTTTACTCCGACCTGACCATTTTCCACCTTAAGTTTCAGAATTGTCCAGGGGCCTGGGTTTTTCATTTATAAGTTGAGTCCATTTTCTTTTCCATGCCTCTTGTTCATAGGTAGCTGTAGTTACGGGTTCTCTCCCCATGGACCTTCAGGAGGCTCTTGCCGACATTTTAATCTAATTCTGATAACTCTGGATCTATTGTTTGCTCAGAGACATGCCCACCTTTACACTAATCTCTACTGGGGTACTGATGGCCACCATTCTATCTCAGATTCTTAACACCTCCAGTTCCCAAGCCAGTTTGATGTTCTTGGTTTGCTTACTTGCTGTTATGTATTGTAAGGAAGTTGATCTTCCAGGGATTGGTAAATATAGCCAAGGTTTCCAGTTGGAGGGTCATTCAGGGTGACTCACCATTGGTCTCTGCCCATCCTGGTATTTACTCAGTGAGGCACACACTGTTGGCTACCTTCATGTAGCTTGTGCTTGGCTCAAAACAGAGGTGACTATCTCAAGAACTGGCAGAGTATGGCAGGTTGTTTACAGCTGAATGGGGGTCTAAGGGTGAACTTGGGACCTGGCTCCCCCAGCTACTGGGTGAAATAGAGCCAAGCTTTGATCATTAGGATTCATTATTAACTTGGCATAGTTTTTACAATTTCTGGGTTTTTTTGTTTTTTTTTTGTTTTGGAGACAGAGCCTTGCTCGGTCACCCAGGCTGGAGTGCAGTGGTGCAATCTCAGCTCGCTGCAACTTCTGCTTCCCAGGCTCAAGCAATTCTCATGCCTCAGCCTCCCTAGTAGCTGGGATTACAGGTGTGCACCACCACACCCAGCTGATTTTTGTATTTTTAGTGGAGACAAGGTTTTGCCATGTTGGCCGGGCTGGTCTCAAACTCCCGGCCTCAAGTGATTTGCCCACCTCAGCCTCCCAAAGTGCTGAATTACAGGTGTGAGCCAGTGCACCTGGCTTGACCGTAAGAGTTCAGTCATATCATCTGTTGTCAAATTCTTCAGTCAAAATCCAGACACAGAGTTGGCAAGGGGTTGGGGTTCACAGTGGAGGCGTGGTGTAGTCTTCTGGTGGCACAGCACAAGCCAGCAACAGGCACGCTGGAGAGAATACCCAGAAATCCAGGCAGTGGCAGGCAGTGTGCAGTCACCTTCTCAGTGGGTAGCAAGGTCCCAGCTTCCAGGTTGGAGTGAGCATCACAGTTCTAACCCCTGGAAGAGTAGTAGGCCAAGGAAGGGTGACCTTAGCTTTAGGATGCAGCAAGGACCACTGCAAAACCCAGTTACGAGAACATGGGCCCAGGCTTAGGCTTAACTTGTGTAAAGGATTCCCCATTTCACCTTGCAGCTGCCCCTGACCATGGGCCTATCCCTGCCCTGCTTTTCCCAGCCAGGCTTTTTGAAGGGGCTGCCTGCCTTCCTCCTCACTTCTTCATCTCAGGATTGCTCCTCATTCCCAGGCACATGGCCTCTACCTCCATTCCCCTCTGGACTAAGCCTGCCCTTACTCAGATGCCAGTGATCTTCCCTAGGAGCCAAACTGGATGGACACTTCTCTGTCCTTATGCTTTGTGCCCAACTGCCGCATCACTGTTCATACCCTGGAGGAGCGAATTAGTAGCAAGGACATGAGACTTAAGAGCACTTTCCAGAAAACTATTGGGCTGATAAGAATCTGAGAGTGTTAGAAAAACCTCAAAAGCCAGTCATTCCAGTCATTCCAGTCATTCCAGTCTGAGTATGTAAAGACGGGTAAAACTAGGCTATATATGTCCAATAAAGACAGAGTCCATCTGGCCTGAAGTTCCCACCCAGCCATTCCTCATGAAATGATGGTAAAATAAACAACTTTTCACTTAAGGCAGGTGCTGGATTATAAAATCCTCCCCTCAGCCCTTCCTAGTGAGATATGGCAGAAGACCTGCTGCTGCCAAACAGGGCTTCCTGAGGGCGGGTGCAGAGGCTCATGCCTGTAATCCCAGCACTTTGGGAGGTCAAGGTGGGAGGATTACTTGAGCCCAGGAGTTCGAGGCTACAGTGAGCTATGATCGTACCACTGCACTCTAGCCTGGGGGACAGAGTGAGACCCTCTTTCTAAAGAGAGAAAAATATAGAGTGTTCCTGGAACACCTTTTCCATAACATTCTTCTGTTTAGGACCCTTTGAGATGTCATATTACACTACTTTTGTCTTTAGACTGAGTCTCGCTCTGTTGTCCAGGCTGGAGTGCAGTGGCGCAATCTCGGCTCACTGCAACCTCCGCCTCCTGGGTTCAAGCGATTCTCCTGCTTCAGCCTCCTGAGTAGCTGGGATTACAGGCACCCACCACCCTGCCCAGCTATTTTTTGTATTTTTAGTAGAGACAGGGTTTCACCATATTGGCCAGGCTGGTCTTGAACTCCTGACCTCAAGTCATCCATCCACCTTGGCCTCCCGATGTGTTCAGATTACAGGTGTGAGCTACCACACCCGCCAATCTTACGCTACTTCTTTCCTTCCAGCTCCAATCAGAAAGCTCCTCTGCCTTGTTTTCAGGACTCTGTGTAATCTGCTGCCTGGAATATTTGTTCAAAATATTTAATAACCAATACAGCAGTATTGCAATATTTCAACAACTGGCACGGCTGTACAGGTGCACGCGAGCTGAATAGAGGCCCCTGCTGCTGTCCAACTGCACATTAACATAGGCCTGCCAGTCCTGTCGGGCTTGCTTTTAGGCTGAGCCAACTGTTAATGTCTTAGCTGCATTGTTCCCCTCTCTGGAATGTGCCCCCTCCTCCCTGGTCAACTCCAGTCCACTCCAGCGATGGCTGAATTGAATCCATTAATTAGTCCCAGGTACAGACTTGCTGCTGGACTTGAACACCCTGCCTGTTAGATACTTGTTTTCTTTCTCGTTTGCTGCTTGGCTCAAGGGAAGCATAGAGTATACAGAATGGAAGAGCTGAGTTAAGAGACAGATGATCTTGGTTAAACCTCTCAAAAGCAAGATCACAAAGGTCACCCGAAGGCCCAGTCCCATGTGTACTGCTGGAGCTTGATAAACTCTGGGTAGCTCATGTGGCGTATCTCACCTGCACCCTCTGGAACCTTTGTCCTGGAGAGCATCCAAGGTGCTTTCTAATATAGGACAAGGAGTTTCTCTGAAGTCGTTGTTGTTAGACGTTAACAATACAGATGCAGGAAATATCAGCCGTTTCCTCAAACTTGAACTTCTGCCTAAGAGCAGTGTCGGGGAAATTGGTTGCATGTAGACAGCAAATTGAATGTTAAACACAATAAGTCTTTGATGATTAAAGGCCATAGCTGGCAGGCAGTTATAAGTTTAGAGTAAATAGTGATTTAATGCACCTTTAGTCTTATTCTGGGAATCTGTCAACATCCCACTCTTCAAAGCCCATTTTGTAACTTGTGTATTTAGGCATTTCATCCAAGGAATTTAGTATTTAAGAGTAAAAAAATGTTTGTTGTCTTCCTCTCTATAATTCATATTTCTTTGGAATTCTATAAAATTTTATTTCTAAAAGGAATGAATTATAAGCTCTTAGATAAAAAAACTCAAAATTTATATACTAGTTGTCAAATTCTTGATGTGTTGTTGTTGTAGTTTTAAAATAGGAGTCAGGGTATATTTTAGATATATATATATAATGCTAAAGACATTTTATCGGTGCAGTAAGTGATATCCAACCTAGTGGCTAATACCCAGTCACTAGACTGGACCTGAGATACAGAGAGTACGGAGAGGAAAGGAAAGAAGGGAACAATGGGTATTGAACCAATTCTCTGGGAAATAACTGAGGACACAGTTGGGTACATTTTATCAGATACCAAGTAGATGAGCTTTATTTGGAAGGTTTGGGTATTCTGTGTGGCAGTGCTTCTCTGCTTTTGTTGCCTCTTCCTAGATTTGGGGGTTTTTTGTTGTTATTGTTTTGAGACACAGTCTCACTCCATCACCCAGGCTGCAGTGCAGTGGCGAGATCTCGGCTCACTGCAACCTCTGCCTCCCAGTTTCAAGGATTCGCCTGCCTCAGCCTCCCGAGTAGCTGGGACTACAGGAGCCCGCCACCACACCCGGCTAATTTTTGTATTTTTAGTAGAGACAAGGTTTCACCATGTTGGCCAGGCTGGTCTCAAACCCCTGACCTCAGTTGATCCATCTACCTTGGCCTCCCAAAGTGCTGGGATTATAGGCGAGAGCCACCATGCCCGGCCTCCTAGATTGAGTTATGCAGATCCAGCTATCTAGACTGAATTTTCAGCTCCAAAATTGGATTTTGAGCTCTTTGCATGCTGCTGTTAGAAGTTAGCAGTGAATTTTAATTGTATGGCCTGAGGTGTGAAGGATAAACCATAAGTGTATATGACTAAGGCTCACAGAGTTAGAGAAGGTTACAGTCTCTGAGCTGGTGGATCCGCACAGCTCTTTAGGAACTACAAGTTTGAGATTGAGTGGGGTCATGGGCTTGTGGGGCCCTGGATGCTCTACCTTATGCATTCAGGCAGGCATTCATCCAAAGAAAGGGTGCCAGGACCAGGAGGAGTTCGAAAACCACTAAGTGGCCGGGTGCGGTGGCTCACGCCTGTAATCCCAGCACTTTGGGAGGCCGAGGCTGGTGGATCACTTGAGGCCAGGAGATCGAGACCATCCTGGTCAACAAGGCAAAACCCCATCTCTACTAAAAATACAAAAATTAGCCAGGTTGGTGGTGTGAGCCTGTAATTCCAGCTACTCAGGAGGCTGAGGCAGGAGAATTGTTGAACCTGGGAGGCGGAGGTTGCAGTGAGCCGAGATCACGCCATGGGCACTCCAGCCTGGGCAACAAAGTGAGACTGTCTTAAAAAAAAAAAAAAAAAGAAAGAAAAAAGAAAAGCACAGAGCTCAGCTAATCCTCTCATTTTCCACATGGGAAAGTTGAATCCCAGGATAATGAAGAAAATCACCCAAGGCCATGTAGTAACCTGCCAACTCCTATTTTCTGGATGACCCTCTGTGCAGACTAACTGTAACTTCTCTATCCCTTCTTTAAAACGAAAAAAGTATAGTTCTCTATAACTTTCGATATGTACTGCTAAATTATGTGTCACATTAAATAGTCATTGGAGAGGATAATAATAGAATTATTTTATTTTTTATTTTTGAGACGGAGTCTCCTCTGCCGCCCAGGCTGGAGTGCAGTGGCGCAATCTCGGCTCACTGCAAGCTCCGCCTCCCGGGTTCACGCCATTCTCCTGCCTCAGCCTCCCGAGTAGTTGGGACTACAGGCGCCCGCCACCACGCCCGGCTAATTTTTTTTATTTTTAGTAGAACGGTGTTTCACTGTGTTAGCCAGGATGGTCTTGATCGCCTGACCTTGTGATCCGCCCGCCTCAGTCTCCCAAAGTGCTGGGATTACAGGCGTGAGCCACCGCGCCCGGCCCAGAATTATTTTTAAAAGCTCAAGAATGTTATTTGCCACCTGTGACATCTCTTGTTGTTCCTCACTTTTAAGTTTCAAGGGCACGTGCTATGGGGGAAGAGGCTTATTTACTTCTGTGTACTTTGCCTGCAGTCACAGTTTTAAAAAGAAATCCCAACTGAGTTGAAAAACTGGCCGTGTTACTGTCTCAAGCCACACCTCCAGGGCACTTATCTGCCAAGTCCAGGTGCACAGCAGTGTGACCTCATGTTCTGGCCTGATAGCTCCCCTCAAGGGCTTCTTCAAGTAAGCATTCATCTGACTTTTTACTCAGCTGTATCTTCTTAAAATACAAGGAAACAACTGGATTACAATAGTCAATCCCAAAGACCGTAGGCCATAAGACTCCCATTTCAAACAGACACCGTCACTAGTTTCATTCATTGTTATGTATTTATAAGATAAAGACTATACCCAAGGGAAGACCAAAAGATGGATGGTTTTTCCATTTGTTGTGCACTTACATTTCAGGCATTGTGCTATGCATTTTACACACATTGTTCTTTTGATTCTCACAGCCGCACCCAAGAAGTAAATCCTATTATGATCTCCTTGTCACTCATGAGGAAACAGAGTTTTAGAGAGGCTCGTTTCATATTAATGTTACCCACAGACTGGTGGAAATCTGAGACTCAAACCCGGGTCAGGTTGACTGCAAAGGCAGAACTTTAAAGAAATGCAGACATCTAGGTATGATTACATACTATGCATTAAGAATTAAGCTTTAGGCCAGGCACGATGTCTCACACCTGTAATCCCAGCACTTTGGGAGGCCAAAGTGGGCGGATCACCTGAGGTCAGGAGTTCGAGACCAGCCTGGCCAACACAATGAAACCCCGTCTCCACTAAAAATACAAAAATTAGCCGGGCATGGTGGCGCATGCCTGTAGTCTCAGCTACTCGGGAGGCTGAGACAGGAGAATTGCTTGAACCCGGGAGACAGAGGTTGCAGTGAGCCGAGATCGTGCCACTGCACTGTAGCCTGGGTAACAGAGTAAGACTCCGTCTCCAAAAAAAAAAAAAAAAAAAGAATTAAGCTTTAAATATTTGCAGTTACTTCTTTAAGTCTGAGCTAGCATCTTTCTACTAAGTCAGTATCTTCAAGCCGACATTGGTACCCTGTCAGGGTGACTGTGACTCCTGGTCCACTGGACCAGCATTGTGTCCACTGTCCACTGAGCTCTCCTTTCCATTTCTCCCATCTTCCTGTTGTGGAAGAAGCTCGAACTACTTGTGCACTAATTGGAGAGAAGGTGTTGGGGCTCAGAAAGCAGTACCCCAAAAGGAAGGTCTCTGCAACAGCCTCAGAAGCAAAAGTTTTCCTTTGACCTTGGTCTGCCCTCTTGTCTCAGTCTCATTCTCCACCCAAGGCCAGCCGTAGAAGCTAGAATCCCTCTTCCCCAAGGCGGGTCATAGATACCAGAACCCCCTTTCTCCAAACCAGCCATAGAACCTAAAAATATTACTCTAATTTTCCCTCTGCCTTTCTGGGTAAAACTTGGCCATAAAGAAATTATCTGGCTGGGTGCAGTGGCTCACCCTTGTGATCCCAGCACTTTGGGAAGCCAAGACGGGAGGTTCGCTTGAAGCCAGGAGTTCGAGACCAGCCTGGCCAATATAGCAAGACCTCGCCCCTACAAATAAATTAACTGGGCATGGTAGCATGCACCTGCAGTCCCAGGTACTTAGGAGGCTGAGGTGGGAGGATTGCTTGAGCCCAGGAGGTTGGGGCTACAGTAAGCTACAGTCGTGCCACTGCACTTTAACCTCAGTGACAGAATGAGACCTCATCTCTTTTAAATTGAAAAAAAAAAAGAAAGAAAAGTTATCTGACCTACCTTGTTTGACTGTAGGTGATAAGACCCCCATTTCAGAGCAGGTCCTGTCCCATGCCTCGAAGGAAGGAGTGCTGCTCAGAGAGGCCAAGAAGAATCTAGACAGACAGGCCTTGCTGGGCTCCCCACTGAATCTATTAACATGAGATCTTACCTTTTATGTTCAATCATATTTCTACACTTTGATGTAGTGGGGTCCCCTTTGCCAGTGCCCCCCATCTGCCCCAGTGAATGTGGGCAGGGAAGGGGAATCTCTGGCCCAGGAAGACAAAAAGGCTTCTCAAGCCAGATCATTTGTTGAATTGGCAGGATCCTCTCATGTGTGCCTCCTGGCCACACTGCTATTTTGCTGTTGTAGAAATATGAAAGTCATATTTCTACAACAAAGTCCATAGTTTATTGAACCTAAGCATAAAAAGGGACAATTTCCCCTGTATCTTTGGGTTTGCATTCTGAAGCCTTTGGTGTATACACATTAAATAAATTTGTATGCCTCTCTCCCATCAATCAAGCTGCCTCATGTCAGTGATTTTCAACAAACCTCCAGGGGGCCAAGGGCCTTGGTCTCCACAAAGGCATCGCCTTCTCGGTTCAATTTCTCACACCAGGTAGGGTCCAGCTTCTTATGTGAAAACCCAGGGAAGAAAACAAGTCAGGAATTTTAACCCCCTTTGCTGGAATAAATGAAGCCCTTGATCACTTTTTCTACCCAGAAGAAATTTTATCGTCTGCTGCCAGAACTCTTCTTATTCTTGGCTCTTTGCCCTTGAAATTGCTGTTTGTCTGCTGAGTGGCTGCCCTTGGCCAACCTTTTAGCTCCCTGGAGTTTTTGATAGTTGGCTTTTGGTAACATGCTTGAAGTTACAAAAACCCAGCTTATTAGAACATAACTTTTAAGGATAAAGGCTTTTATGTTAATTCCTGGGTCCCCCATGTTTGACTGACCAGGTTCATATTTTGCCCTCTGCCTGGCCTAATCACGCAATGCCTGCAGCGTCTGCCTGCTACACCTAGACCCTGGTGTGAGTGGGGAATAAGGGTCGGTCAGTTCCTGGCACATGGTAGGTGCTCAGTAAAGGCTGCTGAATGAATAAATGAAAAACACATATAAGTGAAACTTGATAAGGTTTAAAAATGGAGATCAAGTATTTATCACAGTGCCTTGCTCATCCATTTGTAACATTATCATAAAATTTAAAGCTCTGTGTAGGATAATCTAACATTTCTAAGTTAAAAGCATATATTATTACATAAGCCCTGCAGATTTGTTTAACTCTTGACTGGAAAGTCAACTAGTCTCTCTTAAAAGCCCCTGGCTTTTTTTCCTTGAAAAGAAAACAGCAGAGAAATGAACAGCTGTAAGGAGATATAATGCTACTGAGAATAGAATATTATTCCTACATTTCCCCATCATGAAGAAAGCATGTTCCTAGTGGAGTTGTTTCTTTTTTAGCAAATATTTCTGTAATAACCATGTATGCAATTATGGCTTTAAGGATACCCCTAAATTGCTTTCAAAGCTATTTTCTTAAGAAAACTCTATTCCATATTTTAAGCATGTGAGGTTTTTTCCTTCTTTTTTTTTTTTTTATTATTATTATACTTTAGGGTTTTAGGGTACATGTGCACAATGTGCAGGTTTGTTACATATGTATCCATGTGCTATGTTGATTTCCTGCACCCATTAACTCGTCATTTAGCATTAGGTGTATCTCCTAATGCTGTCCCTCCCCACTCCCCCCACCCCACAACAGTCCCCGGAGTGTGATGTTCCCCTTCCTGTGTCCATGAGTTCTCATTGTTCAATTCCCACCTATGAGTGAGAACATGTGGTGTTTGGTTTTTTGTCCTTGCGATAGTTTACTGAGAATGATGTTTTCCAGTTTCATCCATGTCCCTACAAAGGACACGAACTCATCATTTTTTATGGCTGCATAGTATTCCATGGTGTATATGTGCCACATTTTCTTAATCCAGTCTATCGTTGTTGGACATTTGGGTTGGTTCCAACTCTTTGCTATTGTGAATAGTGCAGCAATAAACATACGTGTGCATGTGTCTTTATAGCAGCATGATTTATAGTCCTTTGGGTATATACCCAGTAATGGGATGGCTGGGTCAAATGGTATTTCTAGTTCAAGATCCCTGAGGAATCGCCACACTGACTTCCACAATGGTTGAACTAGTTTACAGTCCCACCAACAGTGTAAAAGGGTTCCTATTTCTCCACATCCTCTCCAGCACCTGTTGTTTCCTGATTTTTTAGGTTTTTTCCTTCTTAAAAATAATACAACTGAGGGGCAAATTTAAATAAATTATAAAAAACAAACAAACAGAGGTGTACCCCTATTTCTTCATAATATATTCAGTAGTTGTTGTTTTGTCCAGAATTTTCTTTTACAAAGAACTCTTGGAAAATATTAGGGATTGTTAAGCGCAGTATAAATAAGATGAGGAAGTGACCCACAGACTAACACCATTTTAGAAGTAGAGTTTGAGGAAAAATTGGTTAAAATAATGTTGCATGTTTTTAGCCAATAATACCCAGAGAGCTGCTCTGAGCCTAGGCCTGGAGGTGGTGCCTGGCAATTTCTTGCTATCAGGCAGTGTTTGAGTCTACTGCCCTCTGGTGGCTACTTTTTACACTTTCCTGAGCCTTACTGAGAAAAAGAGTTTAAACATACCAGATGTGTGTTAAACCTTTCTCATTTATTCTTTGCAGAGTTCTGTGCCTACTCCAGGTAGAATTAAAAGTTCTCAGAGATTATTTTACTCAACTGAAATCCAAGAAGGTAATTTCTCTTAAGGTCACCACTGTTAGGTATATTCACTGCACATGAATTATATAATTTGATATCTTTTTTCATTTATCCAGCTGGGTTGATTTCCGGCTAGAATACACACATGAATAGTGATGTCTAATTTTTTGGCTGGGCTCAATGGCTCACGCCTGTAATCCCAGCACTTTGGGAGGCTGAGGCAGGTGGATCACTTGAGATCAGGAGATCGAGACCAGATTGGCCAACATGGTAAAAACCCTGTCTCTACTAAAAATACAAAAAATTAGCTGGGCATAGTGGCATGCACCTGTAATCCCAGTTACTTGGGAGGCTGAGGCATGAGATTCACTTGAACCCAGGAGGTGAAGATTGCAGTGAGCTGAGATCGAGCCACTGCACTCCAGCCTGGGAGGCAGAGTGAGACTGTCTCAAAAAAAAAAAAAAAAGAAAGAAAGAAAAGAAAAAATGACGTCTGATTTTTCTTTATACATTTGCCAATAAAAGTTGTGCTTTTTTTTTTGGCAAAGATAAAACCAAGGAATTTAAATTTTACTTTTTTGATGAAATTATAGTACCATTAAAGGATAATTGGCCAGGTGCAGTGGCTCACACCTGTAATCCCAGGTGGGAGGCCCAAGGTGGGCAGATCACCTAAGGTCAAGAGTTTGAGACCAGCCTGGCCCACATGGTGAAGCCCTGTCTCTACTAAAAATACAAAAATTAGCTGGGCGTGGTGGTGGGCACCTGTAATCCCAGCTACTAGGGAGGCTGAGGCAGGAGAATCGCTTGAACCCAGGAGGCAGAGGTTGCAGTGAGTTGAGACTGTGCCATTGCACTCCAGCCTGGGTGACAAGAGCAAAACTTGATTTAAAAAAAAAAAAAAACAAAAAAAAACCATAATCACAAAATTGAAAGAAAAACAAGCTTTTGGGACTTGTAATCTAATAAGATGGCATGGAACTATTTCTCCTTGCTCTTCCCTGCTAAGCAACTATGAACCCTGGAAATGCAAGAGGCAACCAAAGGAGAACTTGGAGATTTAGTAAGAAGGTGAATTGGTTTTGGGGACCCAGGACTGGAGGAACAATATGGTGTCCGAGTGTCTTCTGTCCTCCTACCCAACTGAAGAAGGCAACCCAGACCCAGTGCATCCTAACCTGCAACCGAGCAACAAGAAGGTGGCCCGGTACCTTCTCCCCAGGACTGACAGGTTATCTATCTGACATGACCAGGAAAGCCCAGCCCCCGGGAGGGGGAGATTAATAGGAGACCACTAAGTAGCCAGAGGAAGTGCTCACCTTCAGAGGGCCTGGGACTTCCTCCCCCTGCTGAGTGATCGCTCTATGGCAAGCACGCGCATGTGGGAGGATTCTGCCAGTTCAAGAAATGATCTGGCCTGGGAAGCCTCTTTGTTCCCTTGGGCCAGAGCCTCCCTCCCCTGCCTACATTCACTGGGGAGCTGGGGGGCACTGGCAGAGGGGATCCCACTATACATCAGACAGCCCAACCCAGGGACCTTCTTCCTCCCAGGGAGCTTGAAACTTCCTTCCTCCCCAAGAGATTCCCATACCCTGAGGATGAGGCCTGGGAAAACATCTTCCATTCCTTCAGGCAGCACCAGCAGGGGCCTTTGGAAACCTCAGCAGTTCCAGATAAATCAAACAGATCAAAAGAAGCAGCATAAACACTGAAAATTAAACTTTCATTGAAACCACAATCACAAAAGTAGGCCAGGACCTGCATGCTAACATAAAGGATTTCTTTCTTTTTTTTTTTTTTGAGATGGAGTCTCACTCTGTCACGGAGGCTGGAGTGCAATGGCACGATCTCGGCTAGCTGCAAACTCCGCCCCCAGGTTCAAGCTATTCTCCCACCTCAGCCTCCCGAGAAGCTGGGATTACAGACACCTGCTTCCATGCCCGGCTATTTTTTGCATTTTTAGTAGAGACGGGGTTTCACTGTGTTGGCCAGGCTGGTCTTGAACTCCTGACCTCAGGTGACCCACCCACCTTGGCCTCCCAAAGTGCTGGGATTACAGGTGTGAGCCACCGTGCCTGGCCAAAATAAAGGATTTCAATAGGACCAAAATTCTCTAAATGTAATAGACAAAATGTTTAGATACAACTAAAGATCACTTGTCATACCAAGAACCAAAAAATTACAACTTGAATGAAGAAAGACAGTCACGGCTGGGCGCAGTGGCTCATGCCTGTACTCCCAGCACTTTGGGAGGCTGAGGTGAGTGGATCACTTGAGGCCAGGAGTTTGAGACCGCGTTGGACGATCTAGAAAGACCCTGTCTCTACAAAAAATAAAACAATTTGCCAGGCAGGGTGGCACGTACTTTTAGTCCTAGCTACTTGGAAGGCTGAGGCAAGAGAATTGCCTGAGCCCAGGAGTTCAAAGCTGCAGTGGGCTGTGATTGTGCCACTTACACTCCATCTTGAGCAACAGAGAAATGCCTTATTTGACAAGGATTTTAAAGCAGCCATTATAAAAATGCCTCAACAATCAATTATAAGTTCTCTTGAAACAATGAAAAAAACAGAAAATCTTAGCAAATAAATAAAAGTTATAAAAAGAAGCAAGTCAGCCGGGCACAGTGGCTCCCACCTGTAATCCTAGCACTCTGGGAGGCCGAGGCAGTAGATCGCTTGAGCCCAGGAGTTCAAGACCAGTCTGGGTAACATGGCGAAACCTCGCCTCTGCAAAAAATACAAAAATTAGCTGGGTGTGGTGGTGCACTCATGTAGTCCCAGCTACTTCGGTAACTGAGCTGGGAGGATCGCTATTGTCCTGGAGGTCGAGGCTGCAGTGAGCCATAATTGCACCACTGCACTCCAGCGTGAACCACAAAGCAAGACCCTGTCTCAAAAAAAAAAAAGAAAGCAAAGGAAATGATATAAATGATAGAGCTGAAAAATATGATAGCCAAACATTGATAAATTGGACCTCATAAAAATTAAAAACTTTTGCTTTGTGAAAGCCCATGTGAAGAGAATGAAAAGACAGGCCACAGACTGGGAGAAAATATTTGCAAATCCCATACCTGACAAAGAACTAGTTTCTACAATATGTAAAGAACTCTCAAAACTCAGCTCTCAAAAAAAAATGCAATTCACTTTTACAGGTCAATACACAATTCAGTTTCTCCACATCCTTGGAAGCACTTGTTATTTTCTACTTTTTTGATAGTGACCATCCTAATGGGTGTGAGGTGATATCTCACTGTGGTTTTGACTTGCATTTTTCTGATGATTAGTAACGTTGAACATATTTTCCACATGTTCATTGGCCATTTGCATACCATCTTTGAAGAAACATCTATTGAAATCCTTTGCCTATTTTTAAAATTGGGTTGATTTTTTTTTATTGAGTTGTAGGAGTTCTTTACGTATTCTAGATACTAACTTCTTATCAGATATGTGATTTGCAAATATTTTCTTCCTTTTTGTAGATGGCTTTTTCACTCTGTTGATTGTGTCCTTTGATGCGCAAAGGTTTTTGGGTTTGATGTTGTACTGTTTGTCCATTTTTGCTTTTGTTTCCTGTACTTTTGGTGTCATATCTAAGAAATCATTGCCAAGTCTAATGTCATGAAGCTTTTCCTCTGTGGTTTCTTCTAGGAGTTTTATAGTTTTAGGGCTTATGTTTAGGTCTTTAATCCATTTTTGAATTAATCTTTGTATATTGTGTAAGATAAGGTTTTGAGTTTGTTCTTTTTATCTTTTTGTTTGTTTGTTTTTGTTTTTTTGAGACAGAGTCTCACTCTATCCCTCAGGCTGAAGTACAGTGGCATGATCTCGGCTTACTGCAACCTCTGCTTCCTGGGTTCAAGCGATTCTCATGCCTTAGTCCCCCAAATAGCTGGGATTACAGGTGTGTACCACCACGCCTGACTAATTTTTGAATTTTTAGTAGAGACAGAGTTTCACCATGTTGGCCAGGCTGGTCTCGAACTCCTGACCTCAGGTGATCTGCTCTTTTTAAAAAAAAAAAAAAAAAAAGTCTTGGTCTGTTGCCCAGGCTGGAGTGCAGTAGCATGATCCTGGCTCACTGTAGCCCCTGGCTCCTGGGTTCAAGAGATTCACGTGCCTCGGCCTCCCGAGTAGCTGGGATTGCAGGTGTGTGCCAATGTGCCTGGCTGATTTTTAGTATTTTTAGTAGAGATGGGGTTTCACCATGTTGGCCAGGCTGGTCTCGAACTCCTGATGTCAAGTGATCTGCCCACCTCGGCCTCCCAAAGTGCTGAGATTACAGGCGTGAGCCACCACGCCTGGCCTCGACTTTGTTCTTTTGCATGTGGATATGCAGTTTTCCCCTCACCATTTGTTGGAGAGACCCTCTTTTCCCTATTGAGTAGTCTTGGCACCCTTGTCAAAGATCATTTGAGCATATACGTGAGGGTTTATTTCTGGGTCTTTGTCCTGTTCCATTGGTCCATATGTCTGTCTTTATGACAGTGCCACACTGTTTTGATTACTGTAGCTATGTTTTGAAATCAGGAAGTGTGAGTCCTCCAACTTTTTTTTCCTCGGAATTGTTTTTGCTATTTGGAGGTCTGTATGTATTCTTTTTTGATGTACCCATAAATATATTTTAGTGTGGATAAATATGTACATGTAAATTTATGTATTTTAGTACATTTGTTTATGCATAGATTTTAACAACAAAAAACCTGTAACAAAAACATGCTGTTCTGCAACTTGCCTTTTAAAATTCCACATTAGGCCAGGCACAGTGGCTCATGTTGTGGGTTTTTTTGATGTATAGAGATTTTAGATTCCTATATAGTCAAGTTTATCAATCAATGCTTCTGCTTTAGCATAATATTAGGAAAACTATTCTTGCTTTCCAAGATTATATAAACAGGCACCTCCATTTCTTAGTATTTTTTAAAAGTTTAATTTTCAACTTTGAAGTCTTTATTTTAGGGTAAAGTATGAAACAAGATGATAGCTTTATTGTTTTCCAAATGGAAGCCAGTTGTCTCAATGTTATTTATTTAATCATTGTATTCCTTTCTCTCTGGTATTTTTTTTTTCTTTTGCTTTTGTTGCCCAGGCTGGAGTGCAGTGACACAATCTCGGCTCACTGCAACCTTTGTCCCTGGTTCAAGTGATTCTCCTGCCTCATCCTCCTGAGTAGATGGGATTATAGGCACACGCCACCATGCCTGGCTAATTTTTTTGTATTTTCAGTAGAGACGAGGTTTCACCATGTTGGCCAGGCTGGTCTTGAACTCTTGACTTCAGGTGATCTGCCCACATCGGCCTCCCAAAGTGCTGGGATTACAGGTGTGAGCCACCACGCCAGGCCCCTTTCTCTCTGGTTTTAGATGTTCCCCTCACTTAAAAAAAAAAAAAAAAATCACATTCTACATTTTCTGATTGTTTGTTTGTTTGTTTGTTTGTTTTGGAGCCTGACTGGTCTGTTTTGACCTTGATTCTATAGCTAGCTAAACCTGCTAGCTTTCTGACCTTGAGCAAGTGACTGCACTTCACTTTTGCTTAGTTTCCTCATCTATAAGATGAGCACAATAGCACTATCTGCTTCATAGGTTGTCAGGATTGAGTGAGACACCTGGAGCTGAGTATACTTAGCAAAGGCTAGCTGTCATTACAACCGCTGCTGTTACAACTAGTGCTGCTACTGGGGTTGGTTTCTGGATTTACTTCTTTCTTGAGTTCTTTCAGGAGTCTAAGACTTCCACTTCTTTATGTTGCTCAGTACGAGGCAAAAAAGTGACTTTTCCTGGGACAGGCCCCTTACAGAGAAGTTATTCGGATTAACACTGACCAAAAGTATCTATAGAATTACTTCTTAGCATTTGCTATGAAAATATATATTTTCTGCTAACTTTGGATATCATTTTAGGCAAATTATCAAATCCTGTTCTTATATAATCTCTTCATTGTGAATGTCACGTGTATTTGTCAACAAATGCCTTCTTATTTGCAAAGTGCTTTGATTTGTATTTGAAAGGCGTTCCTATGTTGTCTTCTACAAATAATCTTATGATGAAGGATCCCTGTTAATCTGGGGTGTCTTTAAGCAAAGCCATGTTTGTGAGACTGTATTAGATACCATGTTTATTAGAGGTCTAATCAGTGAAATGAATGAGACCATTTTTAAACTTATCTTCTCTGTACCATGCTACAGATTGAGGGTGATATAAATCAGTGAGAACACAGGATTCCTGTGCTCATGGAGTTAATAGTCTAGTTAGGAAAATAAGATATGTAAACTTAAAATACAAAGTGATGGCTGAGCTTGGTGGCTCACACCTGTAATCCCAGCACTTTGGGAGGCCAAGGCGGGCAGATCACCTGAGGTCAGGAGTTTGAGACCAGCCTGGCCAACATGGTGAAACTCTGTCTCTACTAAAAATTCTAAAATTAGCCAGGCGTGGTGGCACACACTTGTAATCCCAGCTACTTGGGGGGCTGAGGCACGAGGATTGCTTGAACCCAGGAAGCATAGGTTGTAGTAAGCCAAGATCATGCCACTGTACTTCAGCCTGAGGGATAGAGTGAGACTCTCTCAAAAAAACAAAAACAAAAACAAACCCCCCCTCCACACACACACAAAACCAAAGTGATAAAATCAGGCTGTATAGGCTGGGCACGGTGGCTAATCCCTGTAATCCCAGCATTTTGGGAAGCCAAGGCAGGCAGATCACTTGAGGTCAGGAGTTCAAGACTAGCCTGGCCAACATGGTGAAACCCCATCTCTACTAAAAATACAAAAAATTAGCTGGGTATGGTGACACATGCCTGTAATCCCAGCTACTCAGGAGGCTGAGGCAGGAGAATCGCTTGAACCCGGGAGGCAGAGGTTGCAGTGAGCTGAGATCACGCCACTGCACTCCAGCCTGGGTGACAGAGCAAGACTCTGGTCTCGCAAAAAAAAAAAAAAAATCAGGCTGTATAAGTTTCCTAACTACACACAACAAATAGAAATGAACAAACTCATTACAGAAAATATCATCTACTGGCCAGGCACGGTGGCTCCTGCCTGTAATCCCAGCACTTTGAGAGGCTGAGGCCAGCGGATCACGAGGTCAGGAGATCGAGACCATCCTGGCTAATACGGTGAAACCCCGTCTCTACTAAAAATACAAAAAAAAAAATTAGCCGGGTGTGGTGGCGGGCACCTGTAGTCCCAGCTACTCGGGAGGCTGAGGCAGGAGAATGGCGTGAACCCGGAACCCGGGGGGCAGAGCTTGCAGTGAGCCGAGATCGCACCCCTGTACTCCAGCCTGGGCAATAGAGCGAGACTCTGTCTCAAAAAAAAAAAAAAAAAGAAAATCTCATCTATTCTGGGAAGAGCAGATATCTACTTATTTCTCCATGTCAGAATTCTCTATGTAAAGATTAGTTGTTGAAGTTATTACATTCTGGGTGGTGCTAGAAATCATTACTTAAGGAATAGAAATTAGAATGTTGTTATACATTTACCAAAGCAAAAGAGCAATAATCCAAATTTTAATCAGATCTTAGAGGAAACATTTTTATAGCTGTTTATTACAAGACCTCAGAGTTTTCTTACTGTGAGCACTCTCAAAATTATCTAAAGTTTTTTTTAATTGAACTATTGGTCATAGTTATTAATGTTATTAATTTATTATTATAAAAAGGCATAGAGAAATCATAATAAGAAACAGATAATTGCTAAACTATGATTTGAGTTGCCCCTCTAGAGCTTTTTCTTTTGTGGTCTATATGAAAGGCACCCTATGGTTTTTCATTGCTTTATCTCTGCTTTAAAACCCATAGCTAATTCAAATAATAAATTTGAATTTGAAAGATTTTCAGGGTGAGTTAGAAAGGGGGAGATGAGGCTGGGCGCAGTGGCTCATGCCTGTAATTCCAGCTCTTTGGGAGGCTAAGGCGGGTGGATCACTTGAGTCTAGGAGTTTGAGACCAGCCTGGGCAACATGGAGAAACTCCGTCTCTACAAAAAAATACGAAAAGTTAGCCAGGCAGAGTGGCATGCGCATGTAGTGCCAGCTACTCTGGAGGCTGAGGTGGAAGGATTGCTTGAGCCCAAGAGGCGGAGGTTGCAGTGAGCCATAATTGCGCCACTGCCCTCCAGCCTGGACAACAGGACAAGACCCTGTCTCAGAAAAAAAAAAAAAAAAAAGGTGGAGAGGTGAGTTAAAGGATAATTGGCTGCAGTTTTACAGTCTACAGTTTTAGACTGTAAATCGGCATATCACTTTTCAAATATTAACTCAACTTTCAACAGGCATGAGAAGCTGAAGTTTGTAACAAGCCAGGAAAAATGAGAAGTATTATTGAATATCTCTCAGCATATTAGGAAGAATTGGAAGAAAAACAGACACAGAGCTCTGGATTCTATTTTTTGCTCCAAAGTAATGATAGGAAGCTTTATTCATCTAACAATGGATGCTGTGATTTTAAAAATTTAAAACTACTCTTCTTGATAAAATAAGGAAAAACAAAAGGGGGAAGGAAAGGAGCTAGGAAAGGAAAGAGGGAGAGGGGAGCAAGGGAGTGATTAGTATGCTTACATTTTATACTCTTGTGAGGATTAAGAATAATGTATGTAAGCTGGGCACAGTGCCTCATGCCTGTAATCCAAACACTTTGGGAGCCTGAGGTAGGAGGATGGCTTGAGCTCTGGAGTTTAGGATCAGCCTGGGCAACATAGTCAGACCCCGTCTCTACAAAACATAAAATTAGCTAGGCATGGTGACGTGTGCCTGTAGTCCCAGCTACTCAGGAGGCTGAGGTGGGAGGATTGCTTGAGTCTTGGAGGTCAAGGCTGCAAGTGAGCTATGAACACACCACTGCACTCCAGTCTGTAACAGAGCTAGACTCCATCTCAAAAAAGAAGAAGAATATGTGTAAAGTCCCATATAGTCCCAGTCCCAGCACATAGTAGCTGACGTAAATGAGAATGTCCACCCACAAACTTTAAAACTGGTGCTTAAGCATCATGCTAATCGTCCACAGTATATGGATTTGTGGATTGTGTCTTCTTCCTTCCATTTGAAAACTAGAACATTTGCTTATCTCCCTTCCCTCTATCACTTACCCCATCCTTTGTGATGGTTTTGAAGTACTGATCATTTTCCTATATTACTGTGGGGAAGTGGATTATCTGCAATAAATGCCTTGTGTTCATTTCCTTTCCTACCAGTCAGGCATGCAGTTTTGATAAACTACCTCCCAAGTTCTGAAGGAATTAGGCTTAACCTAAAATAAACCAAACAATAGAATTTTGATAGAAGTGGAGCAGAGGCCTGCAGTGTTGTCCCAGGAGCTGTTGAGGGCAGTGGCGCCGGCTTCTGGCCGTGGACAGAGAGATTCAGCACCACCATGTCATTACAGAATGAAGGGAGAGGTGGCTTTGTTAACCACCTTGGCTGCCCGTGATGTGCTGATCAGTTAAGATACCAACATTTCTTATTTACATCCTGTGTTGTTGTTTCTGTGCACCCAAGGGATGTGAACAGAGTGGTGGCAGTGATGGTTACCAGCCCTCTGTCTCCACCCTCTCCACTAGAATGCCATGTATTATGTATTTCCACTGAAGGACTTGATTTTAGCACCGAAGAGTGAGTGAGTGGTCGTGTAACCTGTACCTGCAGTCTTGGCCTTGAATTCTCATTTTATTCCTCAGTGCACTGGCTTCGAAATCAGCTGGCTGGTAGCTGTGAGCCAGGCCCATGCCCACTGCTTTCAGCTGGAGCCCTGCAGGGCTTTGCCCTCCTGGGTGGCCTTTGCCTGGTACACCTCTCTTGTGCTGGGCTGAGGGCAACTCTTGGTTATGTATGATTATGCTCAAATTGTGATTCAAAATTGACGCAATTATATCATCCTAATTTAAAAAAAAAACCTGAAAATGTAGTATTAATTCCTAACTTCTGAAAATTTCTCATAATACCCGTCCCAGTTTTCAAAGCAGTTTCATAAGTTACAGAACCCTATTTATTTTTTCCTTCTTTTCTTCTCATTCCTTCCTTCTTCCTTCCTTCCTTTCCTTCCTTCTTTCCTTCTTTTCTTTCTCTCTCTTTCTTCCTCTTTCTCTTTTTTCCTTTTTTTTGAATTGGGGATCTTGCTGTCTTTTGGTAATGCGATCATATCTCACTGCAGCCTTGAACTCCTGGGCTCAAGCCATCCTCCTGCCTCAGCCTCCTGTGTAGCTGGGACTACAGGTGTGTTCCACCATGCTTGGCTAAGTTTTTACATTTTTTCATAGAGTTGAGGTCTCGTCATGTTGCCCAGGCTGGTTGCAAACTTCCAGGCTAAAGTGATCTCCCACCTCAGCCTCCTGAGTCACTGGGACATATTTCTGTGGAATCTCCCAATTTGGCAAAACATTAGCCCTAGAATGACTTTAACGTTGTTGGAAAAGAGGTACCCCTTCAACTTCCTTTTGGAGAATATAGCCTGAGAATTTATGCTCCCTAGAAACCAGAAGTGATTTCAAGCAATGAGCTAGAAAGAGGAAATCTCTCTTCTTTTTGTAGACTTACTGCTACTAGTCTTTGGATGAAGGTCCCCAGTTGGGTATATGTATCATTGTTGTGACACTTGTGATACGGTTAGCCTATTTTTAATGTTAAAGCACTAATCATCCTTTTCTTTTAAAAAATCATTATAAAAATAAATAGTACAAAAGAGTATAAAATGAAACATAAGGCCGGGCACAGTGGCTCACGCCTGTAATCCCAGCCCTTTGGAAGGCCAGGGTGGGCAGATCGCGAGGCCAGGAGTTCGAGACCAGCTTTGCCAACATTGTGAAACCCTGTCTTTACTAAAAATATAAAAATTAGCTGGGCATGGTGGCACACACCTGTAATTCCAGCCACTCGAGAGGCTGAGGCAGGAGAATCCCTTGAACCTGGGACACAGAGGTTGCAGTGAGTCAAGATCACGCCACTGCACTCCAGCCTGGGTGACAGAGCAAGACTCCATCTGAAAAAAAAAAAAAGAAAAAGAAACATAAAAGTCCTAGGTCGGCCGGGCGCGGTGGCTCACGCCTGTAATCCCAGCACTTTGGGAGGCCGAGGCGGGCGGATCACGAGGTCAGGAGATCGAGACCATCCTGGCTAACACGGTGAAACCCCGTCTCTACTAAAAATACAAAAAATTAGCCGGGCGAGGTGGCGGGCACCTGTAGTCCCAGCTACGCGGGAGGCTGAAGCAGGAGAATGGCGTGAACCTCGGGGGGGCAGAGCCTGCAGTGAGCCGAGATTGCGCCACTGCACTCCAGCCTGGGTGAAAGAGCGAGACTCCGTCTCAAAAAAAAAAAAAAAAAAAAAAAGTCCTAGGTCTTCATGCTTCTCCCCAGAGGTAATTATTGTAGATAACTTTTGTGTATCCTTCCATATACATACCTACAGATCTATATACATAGACACACATACGCATATACATGTGTATATTGTACACACACAAACAGCACATGTGTCTTTTTTTCTAAATACCAATGGAATTTTACCATAATATTATCTTGTATCTTGCCCTTTTTTCACTTATTGCTATAATAAGGCAACTCGCCATGTTGGTCCATGTAGCTCTCTCATATTTTTAATGTCTGCATAGTATCCCATTGTATGATTGGATCATAATTTATTTAACGAGATGTCTATTGATGGATGCTTAGATTGACCCATGTTTTTACTCACAAACAATCTTGCGGGAAATCTCCTCTTACACAGCTTACCTAATGCGTTTGGTGAATGAATATTCTCATTCATGGAGTCAAAGTTGGTAACTATATTGTTGTATTTTGAATATTAGTGATTTAGTAGATTTTAGCAGAAAATATTTTAATGAAATTTAATGGCTAAGTAACAAAAGATCACCTTTATTTGCACAAGAAACATACTTACAGATGGTGAAAGTGTTACAGAAGCCAGTTTAGTTGGGTTAATATTATCGGTTAGGAGTTAATTCACAGTAAAATGTTTGTTTTAGAACATCAAATTAATATGCCATGAAGGAATTTAAGGGGGTGGCATTTTTTATGAGTTGCCATAGTGGCAGATACAGAGTTGTGGCACATACATCATGAGAATGTACTTCCAGAGGTAGAACTAAAAAAGAATAATTTCTCATAAGAGGAGGTGAGAAATGATGGGGGTGGATTTTTCTTTCTAAAACCATGCTCATAAGTGATGAAAAGGACAGCTTTTAAAAATCACCAAAGAACCAAGTGTATGACTAAATAGTGGAAAGGATCTTAACGTACATGTTTGCACAAAAATAAGAAACTCATTTTAATTCCATGAAACAAATACTAACTATGGTTTACAGTGAATCTTGACAGCATTCATAGATATGGCTCTCCTTAAATAGACTCTTAGAATTAGATGTATTTGCTCTGAGCTCACAGTTAAATCCTCATTTCCCCTTATGTCACACCCTACCGCCAAGTGTCTGATTAGCAGCATCCTGAAAGGAAAAGCCGGCTGCCTCCCATGAGGTGGGTCCCCAGTTCTGTAGTCCAGCTTGCTCCAGAGGTTATTGTCACTCTGCCACCGAAAACAACCCAATACAGTCAAAGCTTAGCAGCTCCAGCTCTAGCTGGATGAATTATCTTCTAACCACTGTTACCCCACATTGTACAACTGCATCCATCCTTCCTCAGTTGTATAGACAACTTAAATATTTCCTCTACACCACTGGTTCTCAACCAGCGGCAATTGCCCCATGCTGCCACCACCAGGGGACATTTGGTGGAGTTTAGAGACGTTTTTGGTTGTTAAAGCCATAGGATGCTACTGGCATCTAGTCGGGAGAGGCCAGGAATGCTTCTAAATATCCTGCAATGCACAGAATAGTTCCCCCACCCAACAAAGAATTATCTAGCCCGATAGTGCTGAGGGTATGAAACCCTGCTGTACACGGTGATGTCACGTACTGAGGTCTCATTGTTATTTCAGTTTTCTGGCATATCTAGTTTATCACATACTACACTTTTGTCAAAAATTGGATTGTTCAGCCAGGCGCAGTGGCTCATGCCTGTAATCCCAGCACTTTGGGAGGCCGAGGCAGGCAGATCATGAAGTCAGGAGTTTGAGACCAGCCTGGCCAACGTGGTGAAACCCCATCTCTACTAAAGATACAAAAATTAGCCAGGTGTGGTGGTGCGTGCCTGTAATCCCAGCTACTCAGGAGGCTGAGGGAGGAGAATTGCTTGAACTCGGGTGGTGGAGGTTGCAGTGAGCCGAGATCGTGCCACTGCACTCCAGCCTGGGTGACAGAGTGAGACTCTGTCTCGGGGAAAAAAAAAAAAAATTGTATTGTTCAATAATGGACCACCTTAGACATCGAGTAACTAAGGGGACTGATATTGTGGTAGAGTGATATTAGCATTAGGCTAGGTGACAATTAGGAGATAGGTGTTCTAATCTCATTATAGCCTCTAATTAGCTATGGGACCTTCCGAGCCATTTAATTATCTTTTGTGAAATGAGAGCATTTGCCTAAGTTGCCTAGAGTCTTTCTGAGTCTTAAAATATTCCATTACTCTGCCATTGCACATATATTTTTAAAGTGGGATAAGGATGAACAGTAGGTACATACAGGTGTTCCATTGATTCTTTCTGTTTCCCCTACCAATAGACATATTTCTGTAGGCCTGGCATGATGGCTCACGCCTATAATCCCAGCACTTTGGGAGGCTGAGGTCAGCAGATCACTTGAGATCAAGAGTTTGAGACCAGACTGGCCAACGTGGTGAAACCATGTCTCCACAAAAAATATAAAGATCAGCCAGGCATGGTGGTGCATGCCTGTAACTACATCCCAGCTGCTTGGGTGGCTGAGGCAGGAGAATCGCTTGAACCCAGAAGGTGGAGGTTACAGTGAGCAGATGTCATGCCACTGCACTCCAGAGTGAGACTGTCTCAAAAAAAAAAAAAAAAAGACATAATTCTGTTACATAATCTTTTGTTAACTCTGCAGATGTCCTGGCTTTAAGATCATCCTGTATGATCATCCAATGCTGAGAAGTGCTGATGACCTAATAATAATATATCACATGTGACACTTCATTTTCCAGCAACAGTAATATACAGCATTAGTTCATTCATACATCTACTTTTGATCAGACATTTACTGAGGGCTGATCGCTGCCAAGTATTTGATCCATATAGTAATCCTGAAGCCAGGCAGGAAAAGGCTTATTCTCTCCAAATTACGTACCAGAAACCACAGCTCAGAGAGATGTCCCAGGTCATATGACTCCATAAGTGACAGTTCCAGGACAGATGTTTCCAGGACTCCCTAAATTCTTGGAGAGAGCACCTTCCTTCTGTGATCTTGCCAAGTCATAGGACAGGAGAGCCACAGCCAGCAACTGAGATTGGAAACTTTACTTATCAGATTAGAAAACATGTGCCAGAAAGGTGAAATCTCACAAAATAGACACAAACCTCCGGAGTTTTAATTAAAAAGGACAGCTTTTTAATTCCCTTCTCTTCCAGTTCTCTAAATAATGTATCTCTGACATTAAGTGTATTAGGGCCAGACTGGTCTCTTCTGGCAGTAGAATGGTAGACAAAAAAACATGTGCTTTGAAGCTGGAGACCTGAGGCTGGGTGTGGTGGCTCACGCCTGTAAAACCAGCACTTTGGGAGACCAAGGAGGGAGGATTGCTTGAGCCCGGGAGTTCAAGACCAGCCTGGGGAACATAGTGAGACTGTGTCTCTACAAAAAAATTTGAAAATTAGCCAGGTGTGGTGGTGCACACCTTTGGTCCCAACTATTTGGGAGACTGAGGTGGGAGGAGCACTTGAGCCCAGGAGGTCGAGGCTGCAGTGAGCCATGACCGTGCCACTGCACTCCAGCCTGGGCAACAATGTGAAACCGAGTCTCCGAAAAAAAAAAAAAATGAAGTTGAACACCTGCATTAAATCCCATCTCCACTACTGCCTACTGTATGACCCAAGGCGAGTTACTTTCTCTTAAGCCTTAAGTTTCTCATCTGTAAAATGGGGATTACTAATACTTAGTTCATAGGATTGCTATGAAGCGTAAGTGGGATAATATGTATCTGTGAAGCCTAGCCTAGGAACTTGTTTTTATTCTTCTTCTTCTTTTTTTTTTTTTTTTTTTTTGAGGACCCAACCTTTTATTTTGCCAAGCAAAAATCTTAAAAACAACCTACACTACTATCTCCACAAATCTATTAGCATTTCATAAAAGAAAGGATATTTTAACATTCAAAATGAAAGAAGGACCTAATCCCAAAATAAAGATCAGTTTTCTATAGTCCCTAGTGTTTTTTTCTCATGTATCCATGGACTATAGAGTTTCATCATGGCCTAGCATGAGTCCATAGGCCACTGCTTGGAAAACTTTTATGTATCTAGCATACAATGCACATTACTGTGCTCAGTGCTTAACAGGCAACTGGAAGATGGTAAGAAATATTATTAATAACAGACACTTAGAGGTTTTGATATATGAAACTTTAGAGTCCTTCTTTCCATTTCTAAAAATTCCGACAATTTTTGAACAAGTGAACGAGTGGTCTCTTGTGAGACAACAGAGCCACAAGTCCTCAGGAGCTCAGTACAATTGTGTCTTTGCTTTATAAGATAAATCATCATGAATGAGAAGTAGCTTTGCCACGTGTATCACTTTCACCAGGTATTATGCCTCACCAAATGCAGAGTTCTTTTCTGTTTTCTCCATATTATATTAGATTGTTTACCTGAACCCCGATGACTAGCTTCTTTGAAAGGTTGTGAATGTTGTCCATTCAGTCATTAGCGAAATGCTTATTGTGTATCTACTATGCTGCAGGCCCTGTTCCTAGGGTTGGAGATACACAGTGAACAAAATAGACAAAGGCTCTGCCTTTCTTTAAGGGGCTTTTTATTTTTATTTTTTTATTGAGACGGGGTCTCACTCTGTCACCCAGGCTGGAATGCAGTGATATAATCATGGCTTATCACAGCCTCAACCTCCCAGGCTCAGGTGACACTCCTACCTCAGTCTCCTGAGTAGCTGGAACCACAGGTGTGTGCCACCATGCCTGGCTATTTTTTTCTATTTTTAGTAGAGATGGGGTTTCACCATGTTGCCCCAGCTGGTCTTGAACTTCTGGGCTCAAGTGATCCACTCGCCTTGGCCTCCCAAAGTGCTGGGATTACAGGCGTGAGTCACCATGCCTGGTCTTTAAAGGGCTTTTTAAATTCTAGTTCTTTGGCTGGGTGCTGTGGCTCACGTCTGTAATCCCAGCATTTTGGGAGGCCGAGGCAGGCGAATTACCTGAGCTAAGGAGTTCAAAACCAGCCTGACCAACTGTACTAAAAATACAAAAAAATTAGCCAGGCATGGTAGCACGTGCCTGTAGTCCCAGCTAATCGGGAGGCTGAGGCAGGAGAATTGTTTGAACCCGGGAGTTGGAGGTTGCAGTGAGCCGAGATTGTGCCACTGCACTCCAGCTTGGGTGACAGAGAGAGACTATGTCTCTAAATAAATAAATAAATAATTCTAGTTCTTAGGATCATGGTTGGAAGGGGCAGAAGGGGTCTATAGACACTAAAAGAAATCTGTATCAGCTGGTGCTGTGAAGAAAGGAAAGCAGCGTTAGAGATGAAGGGTGTGATTAAAATATGGTGGTCTGAATAGGCCTCTCTGATAAGGCGATGTGTGTGTATAGTCTGGAAGAATTTTGGTATTAAAGGAGTAAATTAATACATTTTTCTTTTGCTTATAAAGTTAATTCTCTGATGAAGTGCCTCTTCTATTACCTTTCTGTGGAAGAGGAGAAAATGCAAATATTGGAAAAGAGCAAGAGAAATAGTAGCATACTTATGGCACGATTAACTCCATTTGTAGAGCAACAATGAAACAAACAAAACCTGAATTAAGTGGCTTTTAAACTAAGACACGAGCCTGCTTTTCTCAAACACCTTTTTCTTTTTCCTTTCTTCCTTTTTTTTCAAACACCTTTTTCTTTTTCTTCCTTTCTTCCTTTTTTTTTTTTTTTTTTTTTTGAGACGGGGTCTCACTCTTTCTGCCACGCTGGAGTGCAGTGGCGCAGTCTCAGCTCACTGCAAACTCCACCTCCCTGGTTCAAGCGATTCTCCTACCTCAGCCTTAGAGTAGCTGGGACTACAAGTGTGTGCCACTATGCCCGGCTAATTTTTGTACTTTTTTATAGAGACGGGGTTTCTCCATGTTGCCAAGGCTGGTCTTGAACTCCTGAGCTCAAGCGATCCACCCACTTTGGCCTCCCAAAGTGCTGGGATTATATGCATGAGCCACCGTGCCCGGCCCCTCAAAACACCTGTTATTACTGCTTTTCCTTTATGGCTACCTGGGTATCGATCCAGGAAGCATCTTTGAAAGTGTTAAATATTTACTCACACGGGCAAAAGTAAACTTCATCTGTGAAATTGTCTTATAGGACCCAAGAATCTTAAAGAAAAATATTGACCACTCAGTGGTGGCTTATTTAGGAATATCTGTATATTTTTTGTTAAGTGTTCTAGAATTTAAAATTCTTCCGAGTGCAGTCCCTATAGAATTGAATTAATTCTTTAACATAATTCCAAAGTTGAAAAAGATGAATGACTTGTCTACTTCCAGCTAGATTTTAACTTTTGAGGTAAAATTGCTAACACTCTTTCAGGTAAGTTCTTTATTTCCAAAATTACTTTTTCTTTTTCTTCTTCTTCTTCTTCTTTTTTTTTTTTTTTTTTTTTTGAGGTAGGGTCTCACTCTGTCACCCAGGCTGCAGTGCAGTGGTGCAATTTCCTCAGCTCACTGCAACCTCTACCTCCCAGGCTCAAGTGATCCTCTCATCTCAGCCTCCTGAGTAGCTGGTACCACAGGCGCATGCCACCACACCCACTAATTTTTTGTAGAGATGGGTTTCATCATGTTGCCCATGCTGGTCTCGAACTCCTGGGCTCAAGAGATCTGCCCACCTTGGCCTCCCAAATTGCTGGGATTACAGTCATGAACCACTGCGCCCGGCCCCAAAATTACTTTTTCTAATGACACACAACACCAGAGGATTGGAAGGAAACATCCAGAATTTGCTCCAGTGTTCTTTTTCATCACTTATGTTCTTTGGGGGCTTCTGTGTTTCCAGAAGCCATTCATGCCTGAGAGACAGCGGCCCTGGGGGAGAATTGAGCTGCTTTCTCTCCTTAGCAGATGAGCTTGTTGGATTGCATTAAATGAGCCCCTTGAACCACTGTGCTCAACCTTGGCTGCACGTCAGCATCACCTGCGAGCTTTAATGATCTTGATGCCCAGGACTCATCTCCAGAAGCTCTGATTTAATTGATATAGAGGGCAGCCTGGGAATCAGGATTTTGTAAAAGATCAAGTGCTTCTAATATGCAGCCACGCTGAAAAACCACTGCCTTAGAGCAGTGCTTCTCAAAATGTAATGTGACTATTAACCACCCAGGGATCCTGTTAAAATACAGATTCTAATTCAGTGAAGTGTGGAGGCCAATGATGTGTAAATAAGACCATAGAGCAGGCGTCAGCAGCCTCTGGCCTGTGGACCAATTCTGACCCTATGCCTGTTTTTGTACAGCCTGCAAGCTAATAATGGCTTTCACATTTTAAAATGATTATTTTTAAAAAGACGAAGATATAACTGGGCATTGAAGGTCCACAAAGCCTAAAATATTTACTATCTGTCCCTATACAGAAAAAGTTTGCTAACCCATGATCTATCTTCATAAGGTTCCCCATAACCACTGAAAGTCTCTTCTCAGTATTATCCCACTTTATTGGATCCTATAGCCTCTTGTCTTAGGAATTCCCATACTTAGGAATTTGTTTTTACATAAAAGAAATGAGGTCTGGGTATAGTGGCTCATGCCTGTAATCCCAGCACTTTGGGAGGCCATGATAGGCTGATTGCTTGAGGCCAGGAGTTTGAGAGCAGTCTGGCCAACATGGCAAAATCCTGTCTCTACAGAAGATACAAAAATTATCCAGGTGTGGTGGTGTGTGCCTGTAATTCCAGCTACTCCAGAGGCTGAGGCATGAGAATCACTTGAACCCGGGAGACAGAGGTTGCAGTGAGCTGAGATCGCACCACTGCACTGCAGTCTGGGTGATAGAGACTGTGCCTCAAAAAATGAAAAAAAAAGAAAAAGAAATGGCATAAACTGGTAGAATACACAGCCCATATATTGTTGGTCATAAAATTAACTGCAAATATAAATATTATTTTAAAATTTCAACTCTATATTTTTTAAAAATTATTTTGTGATTTTATTGTAAATGTAGTTCCAAAAAGACGTACTTCCCTTGAATGACAGTTTTTTTATTTCAAGTAAAGATTGCCAGGACGGAGAGAACCAAGAGTCACTGAAGAGTCCCCTTCAGAAATAGTAACGTTCTACTGTGCATATTCAGGGTTTGCCAACAATAATTTGAAAAATAGAAGGTTGCTTTCTACTGAAATGCTGAATGAATAAATTCGGGTGCATGAGAGATTCACTGTCTGTGGGTAAACAAGGGGCAGTGTGAGTCTTAAAAGAGGAAAATTGTTGAGGTCAATATCTACATTTCACAGATGAGGAAACTGAGCTTTGGAAAACGCAAGTGAAAATCTGAGCAAAATAGTGGCAGAACGAGAACTGGAAGTTGTTCTGATTTGGTTCCAGTTCATATTTTTTCTGTGATACTGCATTCTACTCAAGAACTAATATTATGATTAAAATGCCGGACAGTATAAAAGGACCAGTTTAAAAACTGTCACAGATATTCCTATTTGTCATACATTATGTTTTCCTTTAAAACCCTGAGGATAGGCTGGGCGCAGTAGCTCACACCTGTAATCTCAGCACTTTGGGAGGCCGAGGCGGGTGGTTCACTTGAGCTCAGGAGTTCGAGACCAGCCTGGGCTACGTGGCAACCCTATCTCTACAAGAAATACCAATAAATAGCTGGGTGTGGTGGTGCATGCCTATAGCCCCAGCTATCTTGGGGGCTGAGGCAAGAGGATCACTTGAGCTCGGGTGATGGAGGCTACAGTGAGCTGAGATTGTGCTACTGCACTCCAGCCTGGGTGACAAAGTGAGACCCTATCTCAATAAATAAATAAAATGAAAATAAAACCTTGAGGATATTTATAATATTAGCTGCTTTCACGTCCTTGTTTGTTAATTCCATCATCTTTATCATTTCAAGATCTGTTTCTGTTGACTGATTTTTCTCCTGATTATAGGTAACATTTTCCTGCTTCTTCCCATGTCTAGTAATTATGAGATGCTGGACTTAGTGATATTACATTGTAGAGTGTCTGTATTTTGCTGCCTTTTTATAAAAAGTATCAAAGTTTGTTGTGGCAGGCAGTTAAATTACTCGCTATCAACTTGATCCTTTCAAGACTTGTTTTTAAGCTCACTAGGGATATTTTCTCTCTCTCCTCTCTCTCTCTCTCTCTCTCTCTATATATATATATATATATTTTTTTTAATATTAGAGATGAGGTCTCACTATGTTGCCCAGGCTTGTCTCAAACTTCTGGGCTCAAGTGATCCTCCCACCTTGGCCTCCCAAAGTATTGGGATCACAGATGTGAGCCACTGCATCCAGCCTAAACTCACTAGGGAGGTTTTTTGAATGGCCTGTACTCTATAGCTAGTTTAGCTTGCTACCAAGGTTTAGCCTTTCTGGGTCTGTACTGAATATCCCAGGTATTCAACAGTCATCTCACTCTGGCTATCAAAACATGCATGTCTCCCAGCCCTGTGTGAGTTCTGGAAGTTGTTCAGCTCACAGCTCGCCTGGCTGTGCCTGGCATTATGACTTAGTGTTCACTGTGAAATACTCAAAAGAATCCCTATGCTGATTTCTGGAGCTCTTTCTCTGTTTAGCTCCCTCATCTCCAGGACTCACCTTCACAAATTCCAGGCACCTGAATCTCTGATCTCTGTCTCTTTGCTGAGGAAACTGCTGTGAGGCAGTGAGATTGCTGTGCTCTGTTTGGATTCCCCTTCCCTGCACTGTGGTCTAGAAAGTGCCTCCAGCAGAACACTGGGGGCAATTGTAGGCACATCTTGTGTCCCTTCTCTCAGTGATCAAAGTCCTATACTAACTGTGACCAGGATCTGAAAGCAGTTGTTTTTCGTCCAGTTTTCTTTTCTTTTTCTCCTTTTTTTGTTTTTCTTTCTTTCTTTCTTTCTTTCTTTTTTTTGAGACAGAGCCTCGCTCTGTTGGAGTGCAGTAGCGCTATCTCGGCTCACTGCAACCTCTGCCTCCCAGGTTCAAGTGATTCTCCTGCCTCAGCCTCCCAAGTAGCTGGGATTACAGGCACCTGCCACCACGCCTGGCTAAGTTTCGTATTTTTAGTAGAGATGGGGTTTCACCATGTTGGCCAGGCTGCTCTAGAACACCTGACCTCAAGTGATCCGCCCAGCACAGCCTCCCAAAATGCTGGGATTACAGGCGTGAGTCACTGCACCCGGCCATTTTGTCCAGTTTTCTAGCCATTTATAGGAGAAGGGCAAATTTGGTATAGTTAACTCTGCCATTGCCAGAGGCTATTTACTTAGATTTGTCTTCTAACATTTTTATGTCGTAAGTAAAGGCAGGGATCCTGTCCTCATTTTATAGGTTAGATAATGCAGAGTTGCCAAGAAATAAGAGGCTTGGAATCACATACTTGGTTGGTTGGTAGGTAGGTCATATGATCCAGGAACTCTTGATCCTTGCAAGGAGATAGAAGGAAATGCTCAAATTTGTCTCCCCAGATGGGGGCCTGGGTTGGGGTTTATAAGCATATGGTAATGAGGCGTGAATGAGGTGACTGGATTGATCTTGGAATGAGGTGATTGATTGGATCTTACAATAAAGTGATGATGTTGGGGGTCATGATCTGACTGGAATCCACCATGGGGTGACTCCAGGGCTCAATCTGATTGGATCCTGGATCCTGCCATGCAGCGTCCACTTCTGTTTTGTTTTGCTTTGTTGAGATGCAGTCTTGCTCCATTGTCCAGGCTGGAGTGCAGTGGCGTGATCTCAGCTCACTGCAACCTCTGCCTCCTGGGTTCAAGCGATTCTTGGGCCTCAGCCTCCCAAGTAGCTGGGACTACAGGTGTGCACCATCACACCCAGCTGATTTTTGTGTTTTTAGTAGAAACAGTTTTCTCCATGTTGGCCAGGCTGGTCTTGAAACCCTGACCTCAAGTGATCTGCCCACCTCGGCCTCCCAAAGTGCTGGGATTACAGGTGTGAGCCACCGTACCCCCGCCAGTGTCCACTTCTTAATTCAGTCCCACTCCTCGGTCTGAGCACTTAGGTTCCCCCTAGTGGGACTAAGCATGGTTGCATGCTTGGTTCATCTGGGCATGCTCAGGTTATGAGCCCTGAGGGTCCGTGGCAACTGAAAAACAACTCACAACTTTGTTACATAAAAGTTGAACCAGATTGATCTGGTGTGACCACACTCTTACCCTTATCTGTTATTTATCATTCCAAACTTTGCTTATTAGCTGTAATGTTTGCCTTTGTAATTGCTTCACTTTCATCACATATAAGAAGTATTCAATGAATGCTTACTGATTTCATGCACTGTAGGAACAACATCGACTATTGTCATGTTGGCTATTGTCATATTAAAACATCATGTAGGCCAGTCATGGTGGTTCACATCTGTAATCCCAACACTTTGAGAGGCTGAGACAGGAGGATCCTTTGAGGCCAGGAGTTCGAGACCAGCCTGGGCAATACAGCAAGACTCTGTTTCTACAAGAAATAAAAAAAATTAGCCAGGCGTGGTGGAGTATACCTTTAGTCCTAGCTACTCGGGAGGTTGAGGCAGGAGGATCGCTTGAGCCCAGGAAGCCAAGGCTGTAGTGAGCCATGATGGTGCAACTGTACTCCAGCCTGAGTGACCGAGTGAGACCCCGTCTCTTAAAAACAGCAACAATAAAATCATCATGTAACTTGCTAAGACAGCCACACCTTTGTGTTATGCCTAAAAAATTACTGAGTTCTGGTGGATACATAATGAGGACTTGACAGTCTTTTTTTTTTTTTTTTTTTTTGAGAAGGAGTCTTGCTCTGTTGCCCAGGCAGGCTGGCGTGCGGTGGTGCGATCTCAGCTCACGGCAACCTCCACCTCCTGGGTTCAAGCGATTCTCCCACCTCAGCCTCCCCAGTAGCTGGGATTACAGACGTGCGCCACCATGCCTGGCTGATTTTTCTATTTTTAGTGGAGACAACCATGTTGGTTGTCCAGGCTTGTCTCCTGACCTCAGGTGATCCGCCCACCTCAGCCTCCCAGAGTGCTGGGATTACAGGCATGAGCCACCATGCCCAGCCAGTCTTTTTAAGTGCTTCAAATATATGTCACATTCAGCTTCATCTCCCTGATGGTTCCCTGCACCATGCTACACCAATAAACACTCAACAGATACTCTTTGATTCCTTGGTAGATCTTCAGAGATGGAAAGCAAATTCAGTGCATTTATTCAGCAAAAATTCATTGAGCAGCTGCTATGTGTTGGGCACTGTGCTAGCCCCTGGGGATGAAGCGTGAATTAAAGGCAGTGTCGTCTGCCCTCTTGAAGTTCACCACCCAAGAAACCAGTCTCCAAGATATTCAGATTAAAAGAAATTCTTCCACAGTGACATTTTCACCAGGCAAACTCAGAGTTGTTTGACATGAGAAGGTTTAAAAAAGGATAGTTGTGAAAGACCAGGCAAAGTTCACAAAGTGAAGAAGGGAAAGTATTATTTCAGACTGATATTAAATGATGGCTTAGCCTGCTGCCATACTGTCTCACAGGGAAAAGTTTTATTTATGTCTCCTTTGATCTTTTCTCCTTTTCGTCTCTAGGTTTGATGTACAAGCTTTAGCTTGGGCCTTTGATTTACAGTGTTCTGGAGAAAGAGACCAGGGATGACAAAGCCAACCAGGCTGTTACCTAAAAACCTAATATATTGTCCTAGATCTGGGCTGTCTTAGAGCTACACAAAGAATTTCCAGCAGACTGCTCAGGAAGAGCCTGCTGGGAAGGCAGTTCCCCTAAAGTCCCATAAAATAAAGAGCTTCCCAGTCCTTCTTTGATATCCATGGTTTGCTTAAGTATTGGATGTTAGGGCAGCAACTTCTAGTCCCGTGGAAAATCTTTTAATATCTGTGCTTAATCAACTGAGAAAATAAAAATTTACAGATCCATCAATGACAAATATATTAAACATGGTGCTTTAAAAATTGCCTGGAAGTCTGTGATCAACATTTTTTTAGCCTGTAAAATATAGTTTGTTTAAACTTATTAAGGCTGGGCGTGGTGGTGGCTCATGCCTATAATCCCAGCACTTTGGGAGGCTGAGGTGGGCGGATCACCTGAGGTCGGGAGTTCGAGACCAGACCACATGGTGAAACCCCGTTTCTACTAAAAATACAAAAATCAGTTGGGCATGGTGGTGTGCACCTATAATCCCAGCTACTCGGGAGGCTGAGGCAGGAGAATCACTTGAAGCGGGAGGTGGAGGTTGCAGTGAGCCGAGATCACACGACTGCACTCCAGCCTGGGTGACAGAGCATGACTCTGTCTCAAAACAAAACAAAACAAAACAAAAAAAACTTCATTATGGTATACTGGATATTGAGGGAGTAATAACAAATTTCTGGAAAACTCAATGGCTTGAAACAACAAACATTGATCACATCAGAGTTTCTGAGGATCAGAAATCCAGGAGGGGCTTAACAGGGTAGTTCTGGCTCAGGGTCTGTCATGAGGTGGCCACCAAGTGAAACCTTCCCCAGAGCTGGAAAAGCTGCTTCTGACAATACTGCCGCTAGATGCTTGGCTGGAGTCTTCAGTTTTTCTCCACATGAGCCTCTCCCAGGGCTGCCGAGTGTCCTTGAACTGTGGCAGTCAGCTTCCCCACAGTGAGTCGTGAGAGAGGGAGACAGCCAAACAGAAACCCTGGGGTCTTTCATGATCTGATCTCAGACACGATGGGCCATCCCCTCTGCTGCACTCGACAGTCACACAGACCAGCCCTGGGACCACATGCAAGGGGACTTCCTGAGGGTGTGAGTGCCAGGAGGTGAGGAGCCATCCTGGATGCTGGCTACCTCACAGGCGACTGGCCAGGCAAAGTTCGTTAACTAAAAGCTCTTTGTGTTGGCTCAGGTGAACTAACATTCACTGCTTCAGTTGTTCGTTTTCTTGAGAGATTTAAAGTAAGGGCTTAGGGCCAGGCACGGTGGCTCATGCCTGTAATCCCAGCACTTTGGGAGCCCAAGGCGGGCAGATCACCTGAGGTCAGGAGTTTGACACCAGCCCGGCCAGCATGGTGAAACCCCATCTCTACTAAAAATACAAAAAATTAGCCGGGCGTGGTGGCGGGTGCCTGTAGTGCCAGCTACTTGGGAGGCTGAGGCAGGAGAATCACTTGAACCTGGGAGGCAGAGGTTGCAGTGAACCAAGATTGCACCACTGCACTCCAGCTTGGGCGACAGGGTGACTCCATCTCAAAAAAAAAATTAATTAAAAATAAATGAATAAAGTGAGTGCTCAGAGCTGTGTTGCTTTGTGTGTGTGCGTGTGTGTGTGTGTGTGTGTGTGTGCGTGTGTCCCTAAGTCCCAGCAGTGAGACACATTGTGTGGTTCCTTATCGTACCTGAGAAGCAGGGAGCAGCCACCAAGAAGACTGTTACAGTGGGTGAATTGTTTATGCCCTGCTTAAGGCCAGCCCCTCCACTTTTTCTTCATCTCCTCTCTCCTAGTCATGGACATCACACCCACCGTTAACCCCTCAATCCTGCATTATCGATCTGTCTCTCTTGACCAGCTCATTCTTGGCCACATACAAAGATGATGTAATATTTCCCATCTAAACAAAAAAATCCATGACCCCAGATTCCTCTTTAGATCCTGCCCTGTTTCTCTTTTCCTTTTTATAGCAGAAGGCTATGAAAGATGTGTCTTATTTGTCTATAATCACTCTCTCCACCTCTTCCCTTCCCGATTCATCTCCAACCCACTCCAGTCACACTTTTGCCTTCCCTCCCCCACCCCACCCCCCACCCCCATAGATACTCCACCACTGCTATTGTTATGGAACTGTGGTGTCTTTTGTCCTTCCAAATCCAGTGGTCAGTTCCCAGTCCTTTGTATTTGACCAAGCAGCAGCATTTTACACCATTGATCCCTTCCTTCCCGGACACCTGTTCTTCCCTTGGCTCCTGGGACCCCTCCTTCAGCTTCTCCTCCTGCCCTCACTGGCTGCTCTTTCTCATCCTCCTCTGCCGGCTCTTCAAGGCACTTCTTACTGACCTCAGGCCTCAGGCCCCTTCCCTCCACCCCCTCTGCCTTCAGTCCCTTTTGTATTTTTTGTAGGGACAGGATTTTGGCATGTTGGCCAGGGTGGTCTCAAACTCCTGACGTCAAGTGATCCATCTGACTCGGCTTCCCAAAGGCATGAGTCATAGTGCCTGGTCTAGCATAGACTGTTTTTTTTTTGAGATGGAGTTTTGCTGTTGTCACCAGGCTGGAGTGTAATGGCGCGATCTCGGCTCACTGTAACCACCGCCTCCCAGGTTCAAGCGAGTCTCCTGCCTCAGCCTCCCTAGTAGCTGGGATTACAGGCGCCACCACACCCAGTTAATTTTTGTATTTTTAGTGGAGACAGAGTTTTGCCATGTTGGCCAGGCTGGTCTCGAACTTCTGTCCTCAAGTGATCTGCCCACCTCAGCCTCCCAAACTGTTGAGATTACAGGCATGAGCCACCGCGCCCAGCCAAAAATCTCATCATGTTCTAAGAAAGTTTACACATTTGTGTTGGGCTGCATTCAAAGTTGTCCTGGGCTGCGTGGGCAAGCTTCCTCCACCGCCTGCATCTGTCCCCATAGGCCACCTCTAGAATGTGTTCCAAATAGAGTAATGTCTCACCACCTCCTCCACTCTACCCAAACCCCAGCCACCATCTTCCACAACTCCTGCAGTAGCCTCGTACCTAGGCTGCAGTCCCACGCTTGCCCTCCTTGGTCTCCTTTCCAGCAGCAGCACCAGAATGTCACTTCCACCTGCTTAAAACTTTTCAGTGCGCTTAGGACACAATCAAAGCTGCCCCATCAGCTCTCTGGGCCTCACAGGATCTGGCTCCTCCCTGCCTGGCTATGACTGCTCCTCCCACCTCTTCCCAGCCGCACTGGCCTTCTTTCTGGCCCTCACACATAAGCTCACTCCCACCTCCGGGATTTTGCACTTGCTGGTCCCTTAGTCTGGAATGTTCTTCCACTACAGCATGACCTGTTCCCTCACTTTCTTCAGATCTCTGCTCAGATGTGACTTCCAAGAAGCCTTCTTGCCCTCCCCATCCCACCTGGGCCTCCATTCACCTCCCTCTCTATTCCCTTCCTCTGTTTTGTCTTTCATTATGGCATTTATCACTGCCTGTGGTTAAATTCCTTATTTATTTGTTTATTGTCTGTTTCACCACTGGAGTATAAGCTCCACAGAGCAAGTAGCTTGTCTCTCTTGTTCACTCCTGTATCTCCAGCACCTAGAATAAGCCTGGCACACAGTAGCTGCTCAGGAAATTTGTGCAAAATGATGAATAATTAATTATTTCTCTTGTATGATCATTGAAGAGCTATGTTTTTGTTGTCGTTTGTTTTTTGAGACAAAGTTGGCTCCCAACCTCAACTTTAGGAGATGAAGGTTACATTTTTAAGGGAAAAAAATGTACCCAAGGAACAATTTTATGACAAAATCTCCAATTTTCTGTAACGTGGATTGAAGTTTGTGTCTTCCCAGTTTTATTCAAAGATCCTAAAATTCATACTGCTTTTTCCAAATCCTAACATTCAGATTGTTTTTCAGATCTAAAGTTGTGGATGAATTCTTGTGACTTCTGTACATACTTTGACTGCTACGGTCACTCAAAGCTTCCTTTTCAAAACCACAGGATAGCTTAGCTAAACCACGTCCTTTCCAAACTACTTTACTGAGTCCCTCCTGTTATACCCCAAAGAGAAGACGTTCTCCTCTATTAGCAGTTGGAACCTGAAAGAATAAATAATTCAAAATAGATTCAGCCTTTGTTGGTTTCTCTGGCTATGAAGATATGGAACATCGTCGATTAACAAGTGTCGTCGGCTGACTGCCTTCTCTTGCACGTAAAAAATGAGCATACGTATAATCGCGGCAACCTGCCTTTGCCGTAGAGTGAACAGCTTCAGAAATGGACCATTCTGTCTCATCCTGTCTTTACATATGTGGGACCCAGCATGAGGCTCTTCAGAAACAGCAGAATCGGGTCGAGGCCGGTCAATACAGTCGGTAGCTGTTGTTGAACGCCCACCAGGTGGCTGGAGGCTCCTAGCTGACCACGTTTCTAAGAGCTGGTTAATGGAGTCCTCATTACAGTCTTGGTTCAGCTAGCACATTTAACAGCCCAGAGTGCAAATGAAAAGCACATAGGTCTGACGAGGGAGCATTTTCCCTTTCTGTCTTTTTGCGTAAGGAGAGGAAAGTGGTTGCTGTGGAAGTTTCTGACGTTAATAGCCATGTTGACGTGTGGCTGTAAGACAACCTGAGTGAAGATGGTGACATGCCGCTTAAAATAACAAGGCCAGCACAGTGGCTCATGCCTGTAACCCCAATGCTTTGGGAGGCCAAGGCGGGAGTCTGGGCTTAAGCCCAGGAGATCAAGGCTGTAGTGAGCTATGATTGTGCCATTGCGCTCCTGCCTGGGTGACAGGGCAGAACCCTGTCTCTAAAAGAAAAAAGTAATAGGGTGTGCTGTGCTATTGTTACATTTATAAACCACTCCTTATTCTCCAGAACATGGTGGTTTTTATGATCTTATCTGCTGCAAGAGACCTTAAATGATATTGATCAATATTTTCCTGACAGTGTAAGTTTTCATTCTCAGAACTGAGTATTATGCACCTGACTACATGGGGAGTGGGGCTTGAATTTTCTGGACCACTCAGGGTTGGGATGTGAGTGCCATTGGAGAGTCCCTTGGCCCACAGGAAGGAAGGGCTGCACATGGGTATAGGGCCACACTGAGGTGCTGTATGAGTGGTGGGAGGCCAGCTGGCATCAAGCACTGTTCTCTACCATCAGTGGGTGTGAATATGACTGCAGGTTATTTTTCTGTGCTGTTCAGGTTTTGCTTTTATTTCTCTTTTGTTGGTCTGATCAAGCCGTTTATTATTTGCAGATGGTAACAAAATATAATTAAGTTGTTTGTTGTTGAAGCTCCTGTAGGAAAAAATTATCTAGTTTTATCAACTCTGTAACCACAACCCTCCATTTCCCATATTGAAATAGTTATTTATATGATTTTTTTATAATGTGAGGTTCTTAGGAACATAGTTATTATAGCAGAGCTAATTGTAATGTATTTGAATACAAGGATCCAAATCATTGAGGATTACTGCCATTCTGATACCTGTACAAAATTATGCACTGTCAAAAAAAAAAAGAAAAAGATTATGCATTGTCATTGAGGCAGTTTTGTATAGGATAGTAAGATCTTCTCCAAGTGGCTTTCCTTTGACAGTCCTCACAGATGGCTTTCCTGGGAGTTGCCATCACAGTCCCCTTGCCTCCCCCAACATCTCCAGCTCTGAAGTCCTCCTCCTTGAGCTCAATCAGAGTAGTCAGTTCAGTGCAGTAGTTGAGAATACGACTCTGGCACCAGACTCTCCTGGGTTTGAATCTGAGCTTCATCACTTACTAGTTTGGGATGTTGACCAAGTCACTTGGCCTCCCTGTGCCTCAGTTTCCTCATCTGTTAAATAGGATGCCTCATACAGAATCTTCACGGGTTAAATGAATTCTGTGAAAGCCTGGGGGAGAGTGCCTGGCACACATAGGTTTCACGTAAGTGCTGTGGTCTCTGGCTAGTCTGTCATCGCCCCTCCCTCATATCCCCCCCTTCACCACATCACCACCTACCATCCCCCAGTCCCTTCTTTCTCCCAGATCCTCCCTCTCTGCATTTGCCCCTAATGCCTTCAGTAGCCCCCACTCCCACCCCATTTCCTTGCTGCTTGACTGTATCAGCTCAAATCCTGGTGGAGAAGAGATAAAACAGTCCAACCAGGTAAAGTGAGGAGAGCTTAATGAAGAGCTTACGTACAAAGGCGTCTATGGGTGTGGGCACCCACAGGCAAAGCACAAAGCCTGGGGCCCGCCACCATGAGAGCGTGTGCTCGCAGCAGCTGTGTGGAGGGGCTGCCTGATGGGAACTGTGGGCCTGCTGGAGGGATGCCGCCAGCCCAGGAAGAGATCCAAGGACGTAAATAGTCCAACCTTGCCTCCTCCCTCCTTTCACCTCCTGCCAGGAGGGCAAGGGCAGCCATCAGCCGTAGTCCATGTAGTCCGCCTCCCAAGGGCAGAGCAGGGTGGAGACGGGGAGAGCACATATAGACCGGAGGTCAAGTGGAAGAGCTCTGCACAGTGCCCTATGGCACCTCCGGTCTGCAGCCCCCACTCAGCCTGGAGTCATGGGCCCCTGCAGTCTGGCCCACCTGCCTTCACCCACAGGCCCCCCATCTCTGCCCCCATACCCTCCTCCCCTGCCATTCTGCCAGTCTGCAGCCTGCTCACCAAATAGACAATGACCTTTGCACTTCTTTTCAACTTTTCACGCCTCTTCCCTTTCCCAGGAGTGCCCTTCCCTCCTAGGCCTGGAGAAATGCTACATAGTCCTAGGATCCAGCCCGAATCCCCTTACTCTCTGCAGATTTCCCTTGCCTCCAGTTAGCTTCCCTTACGGCTGATTCGACACGTACTTCATTACAGTGCGTACTTCACTAGGGTGACTTCATGCCGTGGTCTTGCCGGTTATTTGTGGACGCTCCCTCTATAAACCAGATCATTCACTCTTTGTGGGTAGAAACTACACCATGGCTATCTCTGCATTCCTTTGTGGTACCTCCAAGCAGTTGAAATAAAAACAAGTGCTCAAAAAATTAGTTGCATTGAAATGACTGATGCAAAGATACGATGAATATCATTTACTTGGTTAAAGGTGGTGTTAGTTATAAAAAGTAGATTCAGCATATTTAACACTGATTAACTACATTGCATGTTGTATGTAACCAAGTCACTCCCTGACATGCCTCCCCCCAACATACATCTAGATTTAGTCACTGCCGTCTCCTCTGAGGACACCCTTTGTGTCACTTATTAGAATTTATCTGTATAATTATTTATCCTGGGTTCTACCTCCTCTTCTAGATCTTTAACTCCATAAGGGCAGGGGCCATATCTGTGTTAGTCAGCACAGAGTCTCCAGACCTTAGAACAGTGTATAGTACGTAATAGGTCTTTCATAGCTGTTTGTTGAATGAATAAATATGTTGGTCATAATACATTATAACATATCGTAACCTTAAAGGCCTGCAGAGTGGGGACTCTAGGTGCCATGGAAGGGCCTATGAGGTTCCTTTCCACACCCCTCAAACCATTTCCTACTGCTAGAAGGAGTCATTTCTTGATGACTCCATTCCCCCATCATTAGAGCAGCCACCGGTTCCACTTGCGTGGAAGTAGGTCTTGTACCAAGAAGAACAAATTTCCTTTTCCTTCTGTCACCATAAGGAATATAGTAATATTGGAGGAATTATTCTTTTTCTGCAATTCTTTTGCTTCTCATTTCACTGTCCTTATTGTGCTGATTTGCAGTTTCTTAAATTGATGGTGCCAAGTAAAATATATTTGATTGTAGTTTGTACCATTTCAAATCGATTTAGTAATTTTGAAAATGTGTAATTGGCATTATCAGGTCTTAAAATTGAAAATTGGCATGATTTTATGTCATTTTATATCATTTCACTAATGTGATAGTCTAGCCAGATTCTATTATTATTGTTATTATTATTGTTTTGAGATAGGGTCTCTCTTTGTTACCCAGGCTGGAGTACAGTGGTGCAATGTTGGCTCATTGCAGCCTCAACATCCCCAGGCTCAGGTGATTCTCCCACCTCAGCCTCCCGAGTAGCCGAGACTACAGGCATGCACCACCATGCCTGGCTCATTTTTTGAATTATTTTTGTAGAGACAGGGTCTCACTATGTTGCCCAGGCTGGTCTCAACTCCTGGGCTCAATCTATCTGCCCGCCTTGGCCTCCCAAAGTGCTGGGATTACAGATGTGAGCCATCATGCCCAGCCCCAGATTTTATTATTAATTAATGAGTTCAGGGAGTTCTTTTTAAAGGTCACAAATGATATTTGATAACATGAAAAAAGATTATCTTTTGGAAACAGAAAGTAGCAACATAGCCTACAAGCCTTAATTTATTTAAGCCCTACTATTACTCACTAATCTTTTTATTTGAGGTTTAACATTCTGACAAATATGTTCTGGAAAGGAAATTAAACTCAACATTTGAGATAACAGAGCTCTTATGAAGCTTATATACTGGAGATATTGGAAAAAGATACTAATCTTCCTCTCCCCTCAAAAAGCAAGAAAGCAATTAGTTTGGAGGGACTGTCTAAATAGGATTGTCTAAAGGAAAACCTGCAAAAAAATTGGGCAGATGGTCTTTATAAACTTAGAGAAGATTAAGGCTGCAGCCATGTTGTAACAGGTTTTTACGGATGCATTTGTTGCAAATTAATTGCCTCTTTTCGGCCTTAATAACCTAAATTTAAGTTTGGGGGTTTGCATAGAAGCAATTCAAAGCTCAATACTGTCATGTTTTTCATTAATTTACCAGTGAGTGGTTGGGTTTGTATGAATAATTTGATTTATTTTGAAGCTAAATGTAATTATAAGTTGTGTTTTGCTAGGCAGCTTGTCCTTTATAATAGAATTTGCCTTGAACTACAATATAATTTATTCTACCCTTCTTGGTTAACAGCCTCTTCTTTAGGAAAAAAAAAAACATAGGCAATATCTGTGAAGATAGTATTTTTAAGATAGATGCAATAGAATGGTTTGGGAGTCTTTCAGTCTTGGGTGATAGAAGATCAGATTTGGTACAGATCTGGTATAGAACCCCATCATTAGGACTAAAAGCAGGCAAAAGCAGAACTGGGCACTCAGTTTTCAGATAAGCTGTTATACCTATTTGTAGTATCTTCAAAAGTGAGCATACATATACAGTTCTACTTCCAGGTAAGTACCTAAGAGAAATGCATCCATATGTTCATGGAGAGACATGCACTGAAATAGTCACAGCAACACTCGTTATAATGGCCCTAATTAGAAACTCTATACGTGCCCTTCATCAGATAAATCAATGGTGGTGTGTTCACATCACAGAATACTATTCATCATTGAAAATGAACGAACTGCCACTGTATGCATATAAGGTTGAGTGAAAGAAGCCAGATAGCAAAGAGTACATACTGCATGATTCCATTTATATAAAGTATAAAAGACAAAGCAATGTGGCCAGGTGCGGTGGCTCACGCCTGTACTCCCAGCACTTTGGGAGGCCGAGGCGGGCAGATCACCTAAGGTCGGGAGTTCTAGACCAGCCTGACCAACATGGACCAACATGACCAACCCCGTCTCTACTAAAAATACAAAATTAGCCAGGCGTAGTGGCACATGCCTGTAATCTCAGCTACTCGGGAGGCTGAGGCAGGAGAATTGCTTGAACCCAGGAGGCAGAGGTTGCAGTGAGCCGAGATTGCACCATTGCACTCCAGCCTGGGCAACAAGAGTGAAACTCCGTCTTAAAAAAAAAAAAAAAAAAAAAAAAAAGCAATGTAGGTGTTAGAATGGTGGTAAGTCTTAGAAGGTAATAGTTGAAAGGAGGCAAAAGGAGGCCTTCTGGGGCTTCTGGGGTTCTGGTGCTGTTCTGTTTCTTGATCTCAGTGCTGATTATACTGGGTATATTCAGTTTGTGAAAGTTAATAGAGCTTATGATTTAGTATACCATGAATATTATATACCATGATTTGTAACTCAGCTCCTCTTATTACCGCTTAAATTTTATTTATTTTTTTAGGGACTACATTATGCATTAGGCACTTTGATATATGCATGTTATAATTTAATAAAAGGTAAAAAAAATCAGTTTGAAAATAAGGCATTGCAATAATTTAAGGAAGAGTTGGTCACCATCCTTCTGTGCTCCACCTCTAGGTGGGTGCTTTGTGCTGACTTACGAGATAAAGAACACCACAGCAGTGCAGACCATTGAAAATGACAGTGATCCAAGGTTAAAGGTTCACACAAGTATTTAATTGTCTTTAAGCAGAACTTTATTACCTACCAGAAGAAACTGTGGAGATACTTCAGCCTAGCCACGGTCTTTTTGTGAAGAACCATAAGCATTTATCCAACTCCCCACCTCCTTTGGGGGTCAACTCAGGTTTCCTGGCTCGGTGAAGTCTTTATAGCACCTCTAGCTTCTGTTCTCTGTAAGCTCTGATTTACAGCCACCATCAAAAGAGCATGTCTTAGCGGTTAATACTACTTTAGGTATTTTGTTTCTTTTGAATATTCCTTGACCACAGGTTTGTTGAAGCCAACAGCCTACCTTTCATATCTCCATTCAGGAGACATGAAAGGCTGTGCTGTTGCTTACGTTTCTGGAACCATGCGGTGACTGGCCAGATTTGGCAAACATTTATTAAATGATTTGGCAACAATGATAGACTGGATTAAGAAAATGTGGCACATATACACCATGGAATACTGTGCAGCCATAAAAAATGATGAGTTCATGTCCTTTGTAGGGACATGGATGAAACTGGAAAATATCATTCTCAGTAAACTATCACAAGGACAAAAAACCAAACACTGCATGTTCTCACTCACAGGTGGGAATTGAACTATGAGAACTCATGGACACAGGAAGGGGAACATCACACTCCGGGGACTGTTGTGGGGTGGGGGGAGAGGGGAGGGACAGCATTAGGAGATATACCTAATGCTAAATGACGAGTTAATGGGTGCAGCAAACCAACACGGCACATGGATACATATGTAACAAACCTGCACATTGTGCACATGTACCCTAAAACCTAAAGTATAATAATAAAAAAAAGATACTTTTTGAACCAAGAAAAACAAACAAACAAAAAAAAGATTCGGCAAACATTTAATAAATACTAGACAAGCGACGGACTGTGGCCTTGAAGAAACAGGAAGATGAACCGAAGCCCTACCTGAGGCGGCAGCAAAGATTTGCTTTTAAGTGGCCGTGGTTGTGTTGCTTCCCTGGAGTTGTCTCCATTTGACTTTCCAAATCCCTTTGCTCTCGCTCTCTCTCTCAGTCTTCTTGTTTACATGTTCATTGAAGAAGATTAGGAAATGTGAAAAAAGCACAAAGAAGAAAAAGGTAAACACTCATAATCCTTCTACAGAGGGAAGCTCTTACTATTTTGTTGTGTTTTTTTTTCCTTCTTTGGCTTTTCCTGTAATACATGTGCTTTCACGCTCTCTGCCCCGTGTTCCCCACCCTTTCTCTTCATTTCTTTCTTTGAGACGGAGCCTTGCTCTCTTGCCCAGGCTGGAATGCAGTGGAGCTATCTTGGCAACCTCCGCCTACCTGGTTCAAGTGATCCTCCCACCTCAGCCTCACAAGTAGCTGGGATTACAAGCGTGAACCACTGCACCCTGCAAATCTTTGTGCTTTCAATAGACACGGGGTTTCACCATGTTGGCCAGGCTGGTCTCAAACTCCTGGCCTCAAGTGATCTGCCCACCTTGGCTTCCCAAAGTGCTGGGATTACAAGCATGAGCCTCTGCACTGGGTTTCTCTTCATATCTTGAGAATAATGGAAGTGAAACCAGGAGGCAGACTTCTCCACATCGTTAAAAGCTCCTCAGGCAGAGTGGAACTGCACGTGTTGCCACTTTGGTTTTCTTTACTCCAAATACAAAGGTGTAACTTGGATTAAGCTCGGGGCTTTCATGTCTTGCTGGAAAATAGTAAGCTGTAATTTGTAACTCAACTCCTCTTATTCACACTTAACTTTTATTTATTTAATTTTCTTTTTTAGACAGGATCTTGCTATGTTGCCTGGGTTGGTCTCAAACTCCTGGGGTCAAGTGATTCACCTGAATAGCTGGGACTATAGGCATGTGTCATCACACCCAGCTACTGCTTAAATTTTTAAGATTAGTTTGGCTAGTATATACCTTATGCTCCAAATCACGAAAAAAAAGTATTCTTCCGGGGTAAAACCATGCAGTCTACTAATATAATCATCCTCAGTCTCATCCTGAAAGCAGGGATCGTAGAAACCTGCTCACCCTGCATGTGTACCCCTGAACTTAAAAGCTGGAAATCAAAATAATAAATAAATAAATAGGGAAAAAAGCAGGTATCCAACATATTTTAGACCTTAAAATCCCATTAATCCTGGTCCTCTCCTGAGAATTATAACAGAAGATTTGCTTTTCCAGGTGGAGGGTATCTGAGCACTTGTGCAGGGCTGTGCTGTTGCTTACACGTCTGGAACCATGCGGCGACTGGCCAGTGTTGGATGGCTGACGTGCCCTCCTCCTCCTGACCCGAAGCTCCCGGGCTGCTGTGCTCCTGGTGCATGCACCATACAGTGCTAGTACTCTTGCGCTTTCCTCCTAAAAATAGACTCCTAAAACAGTCCTAAAATAGATTCCTCAGCTTCTCTCCTTTTTGACTTTGTTTCCACCAGACTCCTCTGAGCTTGTGCCCAGCTTTGCTTTAGACTCCTGAAATATTTATTCGTTTTTTAATATCTTAACTTTTATTTTAGGTTGAGGGGTACACATGCAGGTTTATTATATAGGTAAACTCATGACTCAGGGGTTTGGTGTACAGATTATTTCGGACTTCCGAAATATTGAAATAATACTCATGTAAATGAAGTTGTTCATTGGTAAGAAGAAAAATCACTCCTGCAACCCTGACAGACTGTTTCCCCTGACCTTTAAAAGACCTTAATGGGTACATGGTTTTGTTTGTTCCGCTCTGCCCTGGTTGAGGGCAGTGTGACATTTGCATTTATCTCTCTAGGCCTCTGCTTAATTATGTTGCTATAAATTACTGTCTGTCCCGAACAGAGTCCATCTAACTGAGTGTCCTGCTGCCTGTAGGAAGAGGGAGATAGAGAGAGACAGAGACAGAGAGAAACAGAGAGAGAGAGACAGAATGAGAGAGACAGAGAGAGAGACAGAGACAGAGAGAGAGACAGAGACAGGGAGAAACAGAGAGAGAGAGAAAATAGTTTTCTAGAAAAGAGAAAAGAAACATAATTTGGATTCATGTCTAGACAGAGATAGGGAGAAAAAGGGGGGGGGGCAGGTGAGGGGTGGAATAGTTGTCCAGAAAAGAGAAAAGAAACATAGTTTAGATTCACATCTTTGTCATTTCCATTGGTCTAACGCTTAGCCTACATTCAGTTACCTAAAGTGGTCCTATAACCCTCTCTCCTGGAACCCCATTCATCTCAGATAATACTTCTGTCATTGCCATTGAGGAGACGAAACTTCAAGTGGTATTTACATTTGATTCCCTTCAGCTTTGTGACCCTTAGGATCCAGATATCTGCCTACTTTGTAGATGTGATATTTATGTTCTGCTGATTGTCAGTGAACAGTGCTCAATTTTGGGGAAAGCAGATCAGGAGCTACCATTCCTGTCTGAGCCTTCTCCTGGAGGAGGGTGTCAGGACGCAGCAGGGAACAGAGCTCCCTGCCTCCATGAGAAAGGTTTACGGAAGAGTCTTCCTGCCTCTAGGAGTGGGTTCTCCTATCCTGTGAGTCCTTCTCTTCAAACATAACTTTTCCAAGTTAATTTTTTTCAATAGAGAAATTAGCATGTGTGACTTTTCTGCAGAAGAACTTAGGAAAGAGATTATTTGTATAATAATATAGGCAAAAAAAGTTACAAACTCATCCAGCTGGGTTGCATTCTAATTTGACTAATGAGCTAAGTAGCATTCTTTTTTTGTTTTTTTTAATTAAAAGTACTTGTCCTCAATGTGAAAAAACAATCTACAGAAGTACAGATGTTTGAGAAGAGTAATGGTAATGAAAACAGTAGTTAGTATTAATCAAGCTTAGTAGCACTTTGCCTGGATTGCCTCATCCCATCCTCTTACAGTTCTATGGGCTAGATACTGTTGTGCAAAGGTCTTTGGTAAAGATCCGTTTAATGTTTTTCACCCTGTGTCTTAGTCTATTTGGGCTTCTATAACAAAATACTGTAGACTATGTGGCTTATAAGCAATAGAATATTATTTCTTACAGTTCTAGAGGCTGGGAAGTCCAAGATCAAGGTGCTAACAGATTCAGCATCTGGTGAAGACCACTTCCTGGTTCGCAGAGGGCACCTTCTAGTTGTGCCTTTACATGGTGGAAGGGGCAGGGGAGCTTTCTGGGGTCTCCTTTATGAGTTCCGTTCATGAGGGCTCCTCCTTCATGACCTAATCACCTCCCAATGGCCCTACCTCTTAATACTATCACCTTGGAGGTTAGGATTTCAACATATGAATGGGGGAACACATTCAGATGATAGCAGGCCACCCTTCTGAAACTTATTAGAAAACGGAGTCTCTTTTTTTCATGGAACCCCCACAACCATCTCTGCGAACATAGGTGGTATTCTGTAGACACGGTTTGGGAAATAACAGAAGTCTAGCTCTACACTGCTGGCTAGGGGTTGAGCTGGAAACAGACACATTTGCCTCCCCTTCGTACTATCTAGCTTTCCAGATTCTTCCCACTAGTTGTGTTGATGGTGATTTGGGATTGTTCTTTCACATTCAAAGCTAGGGCTACACACTAATTCATTCGTTCTCATTCACTGAAAAATATCTACCATCACGCTGTGCCAGGAGACCATAGCTAGAACAGGGTCCCTGCCTCTGGGAAGTCCCCGTGCCATAAGAAAACAGACAAACGCAGATATTCAATGGGAGGTAAGACCTGCCAAGTACCATCTACTGAGCACTGCAGAAGCCGGGGTGGGGGCTGGCCAGCTCTACCTGGGGAACTGGGGAAGGCTTCCTAGGGGAGGGGATGGGCACAGCGTCCCCAGGGAGCAGTGGAGTCCTCCAGGTGAAGAAAACTGGGAAGCGGAGAGTTGAGAATGTGTTTGGCAGCATGTGAGTGCCAGGGCTTTCAGCAGAGGGAGCTGGTGGAGGAGCACAGACGGCCTTTAAAGTCAACTCTGAGTCACTCTCTGAAATTACAGAAATTCGAAGAGAAGGATCTGCAAGTCCTCCAACAAGTTATTTGACCTTCTGGTCTCTCAATAACCATTTGGTATCTAGCTGATAAATGGAAATTCTCTGTGAAACTGTGTTATACAGGAAAAGTTGCAGAAAAATTGTTAGAGAAAGAAAACCATTCTCCTGTCTTCACCTGTAAACCAAAGAGCTCACATTTTTCCTAAGTGGCTTTATGCTAGCAAGTTGCCCCTGGATTCTCCATTCATGCCTCAATCTACTAAAATGACTGGTCAGAGGTTAAATAAAACTTCCAAAGCAGGGCCACTGTGTAACAGTGGTTGAGATAGAAACTATTTTCTGTCTATTTTTTTTTCTCGTTGCCTTGACAACTGTTTTTTTTTTTTTAAGCTTTTGATTTTTCTCAACAACATGAGCTGCTTCCTTTGGTTGAGCTGAGACATGTGCACAGATTTATATCTTATTCAGAGAGTCTCTAGTGTAAATGTTTATGAGATACCAATTTTTTATTTTTCAGAATCTTCAGTGTTGAACAGAGTAGATAATTGCACAAAACTGTTAGCCTGCCTGATTAACCAAACAAAGGCAAATCAGTAGTGATTTTCCATGTCTGATGTCAAATACTGTAAAAAATGATTCCGATTCATTTTTACACAATATCATGGAATATTTTAATATTTGGCTTTTTAATGTCCCTGACAAGGTCTGTGTGAAAGTTGTTTCCATATACCAGAAGCGCACGTCCTCCTTCCTGCACTTCCCCCTGCTCCCACGGCTCTAGCCACAGTGGCCTCCCATCCTCGCAAAGCTGTTCCCATCTCATGGCCTTTGCCATTTCCTCTGCCTGGAACCTGCCTGCCCCGGATATTCGCATTGCTCACTCCCTCCTTGCATTTATGTCTCTGATTCAATGCCACTTTCTCCTCCTGGACCTTCCTGTCTAAAACACCATGCTTACTTCTCATTGGCCAATCAGGACGTGGGAGGATCCTCTCTGGAAAAACAGTTCAGTCATCCTATATGAAACTCCCCAGACCATAAGCCCTACCCATAGCAAGAGCTTCCAATGAGCATTTTAATGCCTCACCCTTAGATTTGAACTCACAGCCAAAAATCACCAGCTATTTAAGGAAATCCTCCATTACAAAATATAGAGACCAAGACTAATAAAGAACTTGAAAGAAACAGAGACAAGGATGGAGCAGGAGAAATCTGCAACAAAACAAAACAAACAAAAAAACAGAAAATGGGGCAATGGGGCAAAGGGAAGCATCCTAGAAATCATACAAGAAATATAGGAGTGGAACTGAGTGCGGCCCAGGTCAGCAACTATGGAGCAGGCCTGGAGGGCAGCCAGGCCAACTGGAGCAATAGGACAGAAGATTCTCCGGGAGGGCTGGGGTCCTGAGGAGCTATCCCAACAGGCTGACATGTGGAAATTTGTATTGAGAGGCTATTGGAGGGTATGGGTAAAATCAGGATACAGTTGACTCTTGAACAACACAGGGGTTAGGAGTATTGGCCTCCCCTCCGCCCACCACCTGCAATAATTTTTGACTCTCCAAAACCTTTTTTTTCTTTTGCTTTTATTGTAAGCTCAGGGTTACATGTGCAAGTCTGTTACATAGGTAAACGTGTGCCGTGGTGGTTTGCTGCACACATCATCCCATCACCTAGGTATGAAGCCCAGCGTCCATTAGCTATTCTTCCTGATGTTCTCCCTCCCCCCACATACCCCCCACCTCCAACAGGCCCTGCCGTGTGTTGTTCCCCTCCATGCGCCCATGTGTTCTCATCATTCAGCTCCCTCTTATAAGTGAGAACATGCAGTGTTTGCTTTTCTGTTCCTGCGTTAGTTTGCTGAGGATGATGGCTTCCAGTTCTATCTATGTCCCTGCAAAGGACATGATCTCATTCCTTTTTATGGCTGCATTGACTCCCCAAAACTTCAACTACTAATAGCCTACTGTTGACCAGAAGCCTTACAGATCATATGAACAGTGGATTAACAACATAAATAGATTAGTATCTACATATATTTTACACATTCATGACATACCTAATTTTTCTTAATTTTTTTGATATTTTTAGGCTACGCAATTTGTCTGCAAGTTTTTTCAAATTGTTGCAAATCTCCAAAACATTTTCCAATATATTTATTGAAAAGAATTCTCATATAAGTGGACCTGCACAGTTCAAACCCACCTTGTTCAAGGATCAGCTGTAGTTACAAAACAAAGCAGGCAAAAAATACCTATTTACCACAGAAACAATAACATTGTACAGTAAATGAAACATAGTACATTTAGTAGTGATCCATCTTTGTATAGTTATAATAGTATAAACACTGAATATTGCCCTAATAAAAATTGGATATGAGCATATTTAGAGAATGGGGCAAGGGAAGCATCTGCGTATCTGTGCATATATGAGTTTGTGTGCATGTGCATGCCTGAGACTTATATTCTTACCTGCTGTAATTGGACGTCGACACATAATGTCTAAAGCTGATACATTATCATATGTGAGCATATAATTAGACATATAAAGATTTTAGCCAGGCGCGGTGGCTCACACTTGTAATCCCAGCACTTTGGGAGGCCGAGGCGGGCGGATCACGAGGTCAAGAGATCGAGACCACAGTGAAACCCCGTCTCTACTAAAAATACAAAAAATTAGCCGGGTGTGGTGGCAGGCGCCTGTAGTCCCAGCTACTCGGAGAGGCTGAGGCAGGAGAATGGCGTGAACCCGGGAGGCGGAGCTTGCAGTGAGCCGAGATTGCACCACTGCACTCCAGCCTGGGGGACAGAGCGAGACTCCGTCTCAAAAAAAAAAAAAAAAAGATTTTAAAAGCCAAAAGGAATAGTAAGTTGGAGTAGTGAATTCTGGGGAATGGAAAGGAAAATGGAAGAAATAGAAAACTATTCTTTTTCATTGTAAGACTTTTAGTCTCATGTGACTTTTAAAAGCTATGAGTATATATTATGTAGATAAAAATAAAAATTAGTTATGAATTAAAAGATAAATTTTGGCAGGGTGCAGTGGCTCATGCCTGTAATCCCAACACTTTGGGAGGCCGAGGCAGGCGGATCACCTGAGGTCAGGAGTTCAAGACCAGCCTCACCAACATGGCAAAACCCCATCTCTACTAAAACTACAAAAATTAGCCAGGCGTGTTGGCAGGCACCTGTAATCCCAGCTACTCGGGAGGCTGAGGCAGGAGAATTGCTTGAGTCTGTGAGGTGGAAGTTGCAGTGAGGCAGAGGTTGCAGTGAGCTGAGATGGTGCCACTGCACTCCAGCCTGGGCGACAGAGCGAGACTCTGTCTCAAAAATAAATAAATAAATAAATATAAAACATAAATTTTAAGCAGCCCTGCTTCTGTGTACAGGTCACTGATAGTTTGATGTACATTTGATTAATATTAAATTTTGTCCAGCATGTGGCTCACATCCTTGTCAGGCTCATTTGTTTAACTAAATCCATTTTAACTTGCTCCTGGAGTAATTAACTCAGACTCACCTTGCTGGAAGTCATGCTGAAGATATTTATCATTTCCTCCTACACCGTGGAGATAGATTGGACTGTGGCTCATGCTTGTTGAGGTTGTATGCTTTTTAAAAATGGACTAGATGCATGTGATATTAAATTGAGCTCTTTAATTTCTTTAGATTTAATGACGTACCTTTGTCATGTACTTAATCTTCAGCAAATATTTATCCTTCCGAAACTGGCAGATTTGCATTTTATAACTTGTCATGTCAAATGAAATATTTTCTCTTTTCTTTGCCCCAGAAGGATTTATGCTCAAAATTATCTTTTAAAAAATAGCTGACACATTCTGCTTTGTGGGGAATATTCAACATTTCTATCCTGTGATTTGAAACTGACCCTTCTCACTCCTCTCCAGCTTTAGCCTATACATATTGATATACTTATTTTGGATACAGTTTAATGTTTTTATTCTTATATCTGGGTCACAGAGAGATGAATGGGTAAATGGAGAGATGGATGAATGGATAAGTTAGATAGAAGATAGATAGATAGATATAGATAGATAGATGATAGATAGATAGATAGATAGATAGACAGACAGACAGACAGACAGACAGACAGACAGACAGACAGAAAAGCAAACCAAAGTATACCACAGATGTGTGGAAGTACATGTTCAGATAACAGAGAATACACTACAAGCTTTAGTCTCAAGCTCCCTAGACCATAAAAGCTTATAGAATGGTCAGCTTTCCAAAGCAGAGGCTAAATAACTGTCATTCTATTGCATCCAACATAGCTTCCCAAACTTTGTTGATGTAGGATTAGTAAGATGTTCCATTAGAAACTCCTAAAATAACTCCAGGATACTTTCATGTATTCTTTTCATTTGTGCCATGGAACTAATGTGAGGAGCTGGCAGTTGGAGGTGGTTATCGAAGCCTGGGAATGGATGTCTCCAGTCACTGTTTGGTGGAAGAACCTTTTTCAGGTTGTCCCTGCACCCCCACAACACTTGAGAACACTTTCTAGACCAGAATAAAATGCTCAAGTAAATTAATGACATCTGTTTGCATTTTGAAGATGAGAAACTGTGAGACTTTTAATTCCTAGAGGTAATAGCAGGATAATTGAGTACAGTAAATTACAAGTTGCTATTTATGAGCAAAAGTATATATGACTAGAGACTTCATCCCCATGAGCTTGCCTGTTCACCATATTCTTATTTTCTTACATGCGTTATTAGTCTTTGGAGCCATACTTCTTGAGTTTGAATCCTGGCTCTGCCACTTAACTAGCTAGCTGCATGCCTTTGAACAAGTTTCTTAATCTCTGTGCCTCAGTTTCATAATTTGTGAATCTATTGATTAGTCCACTCAATACCTATTCCAATCCCCTTTTAGCTTGATTTTTTTCTTCATCTGACAGAGGATGGAAACTTTCCATTTCCAGAATCCCTCGAAGCTAGTGTTCAGGGTTTGTTAACTAAATGCATTTCCATAAACCTTTGAATTCAGACCTAGATTGTGTGGGATGAGAGATGGGACATAGGACCTTCATTGTTTGCTGGTGTGGATAGTGGCAGAGGCAGCGTCATTCTGGAACTAGTCGCTGTAGTGATAGCGTCCTGATTTAACAGTCAGCTTTTTTATTGGGAAGCTTCCAGATTGTTAGTTTGGAGAAACATCTGAATCAGCAGCTTCCTAATTCTTTAGGTTCTTAATGGTGATCAAGGCAACAGCCTCTTTGGCCGTTCAGTTCTGCTGAATGGTTCAAGAAGTAATTCCTAAAAGCTAGGCCTAAAGTCCGTTTCTGCAGCCCTCCTAACAATGATGTCAACTATGTGTTCCTTAATACGTCTTTTTGCTTGAAGCAGCCAAAGTGATTTATGTTGGTTGTAACTAAAAACCCAGAAGAATCAACTTACCTAATAGGGCTTTTGTGAGATGTAATAAGGTAAGGCATTTAAAGTGCTTAGAACATTATCTGGATTTTTTTTTTTTAATATTCTTAGGGCTTGTTCTGGCCTTAGTCAATGGAACACCTACAACCATAAATAAAAGGTATTTATTAATTTCTTCGTTCATTCATTCATTCATTTATTCATTCACTGAAACAAATATTTAGTGACTGTCTATTCAAGGCATGTTTCAGTGGCCTTAGGATAGTGGTTACCAATTAGAACCATCTAGGAATCTTTTTGAAAAAACTTAATTTCTATGCCACATCCATAACTTACTGAAAATTACTGAAAACAGCGAGTGTGTGTGTGTGTATGTGTGTGTGTGTGTGTGCACATGCATATGTATACATAAATGTATTTTTAATTGGAATACAATTTACATATAGTAAAGTACATAAATCTTATGTGTTACAGTTTGGTGAATTTTTATGTATGTGGGTGTGTATATACCACATAACCACGACCTAGATCAAAAGATAGAAAAACAGAAATTTGCATGAAACATTTATTGTGTGCATGGGTGTTTTGGGGGCCCCATTAGGAGCTAAAGTTTCAAATGCATTTGAGGTTTTGCCGCTTAGAGGTCAAAAAAATTTAGTCATCCAGAATGACCAGTATAATTAGGTTATTTTTCTGTTTCTTTTTCTTCTTCATAGCATCCTTCAAATTTGTATTCCTTTTTAGGTTTATGAATTTATATGTGAAATGAAATTTAAGGGGAACCTTAGATAACAGAAAATTCTAAAATGTTAATAAGGCAGTAAATGTTATCAGTAATAACTCCATGACTCATAATTTCTGCCTCTGTTTATCTTATGATTGGCATAATTTATTGACTAGAAGAACATTTAACTGCTTCCTTGAAGCTTAAACAGCTTCTTTCTCATGATCTCTTCAAAGAGTGAATATCATGAAAGAGTAGAAATAATTATTTTCCCTTTTTTCCAAAAGAGTGTTTGGAATAGATATCTTTGTCTGTGGGCCAATGGCTGCACACCCAGCATTGCAATGCAGAAGCTGTTAGAGCAGCATGCATGAGCTGAGTTAGGAAGATAAAGTTACTTAAAAAGCAAACGGAAATAGTTGACTATGGAGAAAGAGAACATTGTCTACAAAACTTAATAGCCTTTACAATTTTTATAAAACCAACCTAGAACAACTTTGAAGTTGAATGATTTTGCATAACTGGCTTATTATGGAATGAAACTTTCAGAAACAAAATATAGAGTGGAGATGAACTGTATACTTTTAAGATGATCACGTGTGATTTGAGATCAAAGTCTAGCATTGGAATACTGTTTCAAGGATAGCTGTGTCACTAAGCAGATGTGTCACTAAAGGAATAGAAAACCTTGAAATTTTATGTAGCTCCTTCCTCTACCTTCAGGTAAAATTTCTGTACATCAGCCTAAGTGATATGAATATTGTCTATTTCAAGCAGTTTTAGAAAATGAGCTTTGGATATAAGGGCAATCTGGGTATGACATTTATTATTTTGGTTGATCTGGCCAGTTAAGAGACTGATGTCTTAACTCCGTCACCATTGCCTGCACATCCCTAAGTTGGTCATTATTTTCTTGGAACTCTGAAGGCCCTTGTTTCATTGCCTTCTTGCTTACAGAACATTGTGATTAATAAATCTGAGGATTTGTGCTTTATCAGTTCTGAGAAATTCCCACCCATTAACTCGTTGTCTCATTGTGCATTGCCTTTCCTTAGTTCTCTCTGTTAGCGCTTTCTGAAATTCCAATTACATGCATGTTGGACCATCTCACTTTGACTTCCATATCTCTTTTTTTTTTCTCTATCTCTCTCTATATGCTAAATTATAAGTAATATCTTCAACTCTGATTTCTATTTTCTAATTATCTTTCCACTGGACTCTAGTCTTGTTTTACCTATTTGCTGAGGTATAAATGCCTAATTCCTATATTTTTTCTTTTTCTGTAACTTAACATTTTCTCATTGTGCTTTTTGTTTTTCTCATTTACCTGTTCATTTTTTGTAGTCTCTTGTTCCTTACTCAAACTGTCAACTTCCTATTTTATTTCTTTAACATATTAAGCATATTTGCCTTATATCCTGATTGTGTTAACGCCAATATCTGAAGCCACTATGGGTCTTGTTTGCTGGCTAATTTTGCTTACTCCCACTCAGTAAAGGTAGATTTTTTTTTTCCCTGTGCATTTTGAGCTCATGTTCAATGTAACTCTGTGTGGAGGGTTTCTTTTGATGTTTGGTTGAAAGTACATCCCTCTAAGGTTTACACTTGCTTTCACTAGACATATGAGGGCATGTCAGTCTGGAATCATATTAAAATAAATACCTGGCTTGGAGGTTTTTAGACCACAAAAATAGTTTCAATTTGAGCACAAACACATGTGAGTTCTGGCTCACGATTAATTGTTTTTTTCTTTTTTTTTCCCTTTTATTTTCTTTTATCAGGTTAAATCTTGGGGCAGATATTTCTTTTTTTCTCTCTCTCTCTCTACCCAGAGCCAAGGCCAAGACAAGTTTTTGTTTGTTTTGTTTTACTATAACCTTTTACAAGGCGTATTTTTTTCTCTAGTTCACTTTTTCTCTGGTGGCGTGACTTCAGGGCTCTCAGCTTTATGTGGTGATTTCTTGTTAAGCACCCCCACCTTGCCATGGCCCTGGGCTTTGTGTCCTGAACCCTGTGTGGACATTGAAGCTGACATGCTAGGTCTAGACACCAGCTCAGGGTTTGCAGACCTCTCAGAACTTCTATTCTCATTTTGCTTTTGGTCTCTACAGGCTTTCCTTGCTTTGTTACCAGCTCAGTCACACATTTTAAAAGATTTTTCAAAAATATTTTATCCAACATTTTTAGATGTTTGGTAACAGGAAGGATTTTCAGAATATCTTGTCTACCATATTCTTTTGTCAAAAATAAGTAACTATTTCTGTGACCACACTAGAGGTATCCTCGCGAAGGTGGAAATTCAATTCCATATATTCCTCACTTCTAGCCCTTAATAACTCATGTTAGAAAATTTCCCAACACAAATGCATCCCAAACCCATCTTTCTCTGTCACTTAGCCTCAGTTTTCACTTGTCTTCAGTCTATATACCTTTTCTGCATAAGTTGTAGTACGCAAAATTTGAATTTTGTGGCTTTTTTCCAGCTTCTTTAAGTTTTCTGTGTTCTCCAATGTTATGTGCTTCAGGAGAGAAGGCTCAAAGCTTTGCTCTCCTTAAATTCAAGTGTAAATGGGAGGCATGGGTGTTGAGAATGATCTCCTGTAACTGGTCTCACGGTGTTTCCTTCTTGTCTTGCCTGTTTAATTCAGCGCTGCGATTCTGACTCAGCCAGCAGTCATTCTGTGAACTCTAGATCTTCTCCGCCTATTTTCACAATTTTTTGTTTTATATTTAATGCTGCCTGTTTCTCTTCTTCAGTGTATTTACTAACTCAAACTTTTCCTGAAGCTCTTTGCTTGATTCATAGCTGTCATCAACTTACAAAAACCACTGCCACCATCAGGCTCTCTGGAGGTTGAGTCATTTCAGTCCCACCCACATCGTGGTGCTGGTCCCCTTTAGAGGGATGTGTTTGGGGATGGCTGGAGGGCTCTACCAGCCTGGGCTTCTGTGTTTGACACTCCCACACACTGAGGCACCTGCTGTTTCTGCCCACACTAGGATCATGTTTACTTTGCAGAGGGTGCACCAGGGACCTCTGTATAGCCATAGTCCTCCTGCTGTGAGATGGGTAATGTTCACTATGATTCATCCCTTCAACTCTAATGCCAGGATGGGGCAGTAGCTATTGGTAAGGTTGATGTTCCTTCCAGTTACAAATAAATGCTTTTTTGTCTGGAGTTTCCTTTTGATATAGACATATATATATATATATATAATATATATATATATAATATAATATATATATTTTTTTTTTTTTTTTTTTTTTTTTTTTGAGATGAGTTCATCTGTCACCTAGGTGGTGTAGTAGTGCAAGTTGTTCATGCAACCTCCGCCTCCTGTTCAATGTTTTGTGCCTCAGTCCAAGTAGTGGGATACAGGTGGACCCACGCCTGGTAATTTTTTGTTTTTTAGTAGAGTGGGTTTCCATGTGGCCAGGTGGTCTCGAATCCTGACCTCAGGTGATCCGTGCCTCGGCCTCCAAAATGGTGAGTTACAGGATGACCACCATGCCCAAGCATTCATTATTCACTTTGAAAAATCCCAGATGTTAAAGAACAAGTACCTTAATGCTCTAACAACTCTTCTGTGGGTACTATTCTTGTTACTAAGGTAATAATTATAAAGTATCTTTTATTGATTGAGCACTTACTATGTGCTAGGCTTCCTGCTAATAAATCATTTAATCCTTACAAGGGTCCTGTGAGGTAGGAGCTGTTATTATCCCCATCTTACAGATGAGGACATGGAGATTCAGAGATGTGAAATAACTTGCCCAGGATCTCATAGCCAGTAAAGGGCTTGCTAGGACTCAAACTCAAGGCTTCTTCCCAAGTCCATGCTCACAGACATCTCTTCTCTTAGGACAAAACCAGATTTCTGATCTATGGCAATGAACTTTCGCAAAGGCCAGAACTTAAATCTACCTGACAAGGTAACATACTTGAAAGTAAAACTGTGGTTTACGCCATTCTCCTGTTTCCCAAGTAGCTTGGATTACAGATGCGTGCCACGAAGCCCAGCTAATTTTTGTATTTTTTTTAGTAGAGACGGGGTTTCACCTTGCTGGGCAGGCTGGTCTCAAACTCCTGACCTCAAGTGATCTGCCTGCCATGGCCTCTCAAAATGCTGAAATCACAGGCACGAGCCACCGCGCCTGGCCCTTCACCTCTTTTTTCAAGAGCTCAGATCGGGGGTGGAGCCAAGATGGCCAAATAGGAACAGCTCCGGTCTCCAGCTCCCAGCCCCAGCGACACAGAAGACGGGTGATTTCTGCATTTCTGTTTGAGGTACCGGTTTCATCTCACTAGGGAGTGCCAAACAGTGGGTGCAGGACAGTCGGTGAAGCGCACTGTGCACGAGCCGAAGCAGGGCGAGGCATTGCCTCACTCGGGAAGCGCAAGGGGTCAGGGAGTTCCCTTTCCTAGTCAAAGAAAGGGGAAACAGACGGCACCTGGAATATCGGGTCAGTCCCATCCTAATACTGCGCTTTTCCAACGGGCCTGGAAAACGGCACACTAGGAGATTGTGTCCCGCACCTGGCTCGGAGGGTCCTGTGCCCACGGAGTCTCGCTGAGTGCTAGCACAGCAGTCTGAGATCAAGCTGCAAGGCGGCAGCGAGGCTGGGGGAGGGGCGCCCGCCATTGCCCAGGCTTGCTTAGGTAAACAAAGCAGCCAGGAAGCTCGAACTGGGTGGAGCCCACCACAGCTCAAGGAGGCCTGCCTGCCTCTATAGGCTCCACCTCTGGGGGCAGGGCACAGACAAACAAAAACTCAGCAAGAACCTCCACAGACTTAAAGGTCCCTGTCTGACTGACAGCTTTGAAGAGAGTAGTGGTTCTCCCAGCACGCAGCTGGAGATCTGAGAACGGACAGACTGCCTCCTAAAGTGGGTCCCTCACCCCTGAGCAGCCTAACTGGGAGGCACCCCCCCAGTAGGGACAGACTGACACCTCATTCAACCGGGTACTCCTCTGAGACAAAACTTTCAGAGGAACTATCAGACAGCTGAATTTGTGGTCTCACGAAAATCCGCTGTTCTGCAGCCACCGCTGCTGACACCCAGCCAAACAGGGTCTGGAGTGGACCTCTAGTAAACTCCAACAGACCTGCAGCTGAGGGTCCTGTCTGGTAGAAGGAAAACTAACAAACAGAAAGGACATCCACACCAAAAACCCACCTGTACATCACCATCATCAAAGACAAAAAGTGGATAAAACCACAAAGATGGGGAAAAAACAGAGCAAAAAAACTGGAAACTCTAAAAAACAGAGCACCTCTCTTCCTCCAAAGGAACGCAGTTCCTCACCAGCAACGGAACAAAGCTAGATGGAGGATGACTTTGACGAGTTGAGAGAAGAAGGCTTCAGACGATCAAACTACTCTGAGCTACGAGAGGAAATTCAAAACAATAGCAAAGAAGTTAAAAACTTTGAAAAAAAATTAGAAGAATGGATAACTAGAATAACCAATGGAGAGAAGGGCTTAAAGGAGCTGATAGAGCTGAAAGCCAAGTTTCGAGAACTACGCGAAGATTGCAGAAGCCTCAGTAGCAGATGCGATCAACTGGAAGAAAGAGTATCGCTGATGGAAGATGAAATGAATGAAATGAAGAGAGAAGGGAAGTTTAGAGAAAAAAGAATAAAAAGAAATGAACAAAGCCTCCAAGAAATTTGGGACTATGTGAAAAGACCAAACCTACGTCTGATTGGTGTACCTGAAAATGATGGGGAGAATGGAACCAAGTTGGAAAACACTCTGCAAGATATTATCCAGGAGAACTTCCCCAATCTAGCAAGGCAGGCCAACATTCAGATTCAGGAAATACAGAGAACGCCACAAAGATACTCCTCGAGAAGAGCAACTCCAAGACACATAATTGTCAGATTCACCAAAGTTGAAATGAAGGAAAAAATGTTAAGGGCAGCCAGAGAGAAAGGTCGGGTTACCCACAAAGGGAAGCCCATCAGACTAACAGCTGATCTCTCGGCAGAAACTCTACAAGCCAGAAGAGAGTGGGGACCGATATTCAACATTCTTAAAGAAAAGAATTTTCAACCCAGAATTTCCTATCCCGCCAAACTAAGCTTCATAAGTGAAGGAGAAATAAAATACTTTACAGACAAGCAAACGCTGAGTGATTTTGTCACCACCAGGCCTGCCCTAAAAGAGCTCCTGAAGGAAGCACTAAACATGGAAAGGAACAACCGGTACCAGCCACTGCAAAAACACACCAAATTGTAAAGACCATCGAGGCTAGGAAGAAACTGCAGCAACTAACGAGCAAAATAACCAACTAACATCATAATGACAGGATCAGATTCACACATAACAATATTAACGTTAAATATAAATGGGCTAAATGCTCCAATCAAAAGACACAGACTGGCAAATTGGATAAGGAGTCAGGACCCATCAGTGTGCTGTATTCAGGAAACCCAGCTCTCATGCAGAGACACACATAGACTCAAAATAAAGGGATGGAGGAAGATCTATCAAGCAACTGGAAAACAAAAAAAGGCAGGGGTTGCAATCCTAGTCTCTGACAAAATAGACTTTAAACCAACAAAGATCAAAAGAGACAAAGAAGGCCATTACATAATGGTAAAGGGATCAATTCAACAAGAAGAGCTAACTATCCTAAATATATATGCACCCAACACAGGAGCACCCAGATTCATAAAGCAAGTCCTCAGTGACCTACAAAGGGACTTAAACTACCACACAATAATAATGGGAGATTTTAACACCCCACTGTCAGCATTAGACAGATCAACGAGACAGAAAGTTAACAAGGATATCCAGGAATTGAACTCAGCTCTACATAAAGTGGACCTAATAGACATCTACAGAACTCTCCACCCCAAGTCAACAGAATATACATTTTTTTCAGCACCACACCACACCTATTCCAAAATTGACCACATAGTTGGAAGTAAAGCTCTCCTCAGCAAATGTAAAAGAACAGAAATTATAACAAACTGTCTCTCAGATCACAGTGCAATCAAACTAGAACTCAGTATTAAGAAACTCACTCAAAACCGCTCAACTACATGGAAACTGAACAACCTGCTCCTGAATGACTATTGGGTACATAATGAAATGAAGGCAGAAATAAAGATGTTCTTTGAAACCAACGAGAACAAAGACACAACATACCAGAATCTCTGGGACACATTCAAAGCAGTGTGTAGAGGGAAATTTATAGCACTAAATGCCCACAAGAGAAAGCAGGAAAGATCCAAAATTGACACCCTAACATCACAATTAAAAGAACTAGAAAAGCAAGAGCAAACACATTCAAAAGGTAGCAGAAGGCTAGAAATAACTAAAATCAGAGCAGAACTGAAGGAAATAGAGACACAAAAAACCCTTCAAAAAATTAATGAATCCAGGAGCTGGTTTTTTGAAAAGATCAACAAAATTGATAGACCGCTAGCAAGACTAATAAAGAAGAAAAGAGAGAAGAATCAAATAGATGCAATAAAAAACGAAAAAGGGGATATCACCACCGATCCCACAGAAATACAATCTACCATCAGAGAATACTACAAACACCTCTATGCAAATAAACTAGAAAATCTAGAAGAAATGGATAAATTCCTTGACAAATACACCCTCCCAAGACTAAACCAGGAAGAAGTTGAATCTCTGAATAGACCAATAACAGGTTCTGAAATTGTGGCAATAATCAATAGCTTACCAACCAAAAAGAGTCCAGGACCTGATGGATTCACAGCTGAATTCTACCAGAGGTACAAGGAGGAACTGGTACCATTCCTTCTGAAACTATTCCAATCCATAGAAAAAGAGGGAATCCTCCCTAACACATTTTACAAAGCCAGCATCGTCCTGATACCAAAGCCTGGCAGAGACATAACCAAAAAAGAGAATTTCAGACCAATATCCTTGATGAACATTGATGCAAAAATCCTCAATAAAATACTGGCAAACCGAATCCAGCAGCACATCAAAAAGCTTATCCACCATAATCAAGTGGGCTTCATCCCTGGGATGCAAGGCTGGTTCAACATATGCAAATCAATAAATGTAATACAGCATATAAACAGAACCAAAGACAAAAACCACATGATTATCTCAATAGATGCAGAAAAGGCCTTTGACAAAATTCAACAACCCTTCATGCTAAAAACTCTCCTAAATAAATTAGGTATTGATGGGACGTATCTCAAAATAATAAGAGCTATCTACGACAAACCCACAGCCAATATCATACTGAGTGGGCAAAAACTGGAAGCATTCCCTCTGAAAACTGGCACAAGACAGGGATGCCCTCTCTCACCACTCCTATTCAACATAGTGTTGGAAGTTCTGGCCAGGGTAATCAGGCAGGAGAAGGAAATAAAGGGTATTCAATTAGGAAAAGAGGAAGTCAAATTGTCCCTGTTTGCAGATGACATGATTGTATATCTAGAAAACCCCATTGTCTCAGCCCAAAATCTCCTTAAGCTGATTAGCAACTTCAGCAAAGTCTCAGGATACAAAATTAATGTACAAAAATCACAAGCATTCTTGTACACCAATAACAGACAAACAGAGAGCCAAATCATGAGTGAACTCCCATTCACAATTGCTTCAAAGAGAATAAAATACCTAGGAATCCAACTTACAAGGGATGTGAAGGACCTCTTCAAGGAGAACTACAAACCACTGCTCAATGAAATAAAAGAGGATACAAACAAATGGAAGAACATTCCATGCTCATGGGTTGGAAGAATCAATATCGTGAAAATGGCCATACTGCCCAAGGTAATTTATAGATTCAATGCCATCCCCATCAAGCTACCAATGACTTTCTTCACAGAATTGGAAAAAATTACTTTAAAGTTCATATGGAACCAAAAAAGAGCCCGCATCGCCAAGTCAATCCTAAGCCAAAAGAACAAAGCTGGAGGCATCACGCTACCAGACTTTAAACTATACTACAAGGCTACAGTAACCAAAACAGCATGGTACTGGTACCACAACAGAGACATAGATCAATGGGACAGAACAGAGCCCTCAGAAATGATGCCGCATAGCTACAACTATCTGATCTTTGACAAACCTGACAAAAACAAGAAATGGGGAAAGGATTCCCTATTTAATAAATGGTGCTGGGAAAACTGGCTAGCCATATGTAGAAAGCTGCAACTGGATCCCTTCCTTACACCTTATACAAAAATTAATTCAAGATGGATTAAAGACTTATATGTTAGACCTAAAACCATTAAAATCCTACAAGAAAACCTAGGCAATACCATTCAGGACATAGGCGTGGGCAAGGACTTCATGTCTAAAACACCAAAAGCAATGGCAACAAAAGCCAAAATCGACAAATGGGACCTCATTAAACTAAAGAGCTTCTGCACAGCAAAAGAAACTATCATCAGAGTGAACAGGCAACCTACAGAATGGGAGAAAATTTTTGCAACCTACTCATCTGACAAAGGGCTAATATCCAGAATCTACAATGAACTCAAACAAATTTACAAGAAACAAACAAACAACCCCATCAAAAAGTGGGCAGAGGACATGAACAGACACTTCTCAAAAGAAGACATTTATGCAGCCAAAAAACACATGAAGAAATGCTCATCATCACTGGCCATCAGAGAAATGCAAATCAAAACCACAGTGAGATACCATCTCACACCAGTTAGAATGGCCATCATTAAAAAATCAGGAAACAACAGGTGCTGGAGAGGATGTGGAGAAATAGGAACACTTTTACACTGTTGGTGGGACTGTAAACTAGTTCAACCATTGTGGAAGTCTGTGTGGCGATTCCTCAGGGATCTCGAACTAGAAATACCATTTGACCCAGCCATCCCATTACTGGGTATATACCCAAAGGACTATAAATCATGCTGCTATAAAGACACATGCACACGTATGTTTATTGCGGCACTATTCACAATAGCAAAGAGTTGGAACCAACCCACATGTCCAACAACGATAGACTGGATTAAGAAAATGTGGCACATATACACCATGGAATACTATGCAGCCATAAAAAATGATGAGTTCATGTCCTTTGTAGGGACATGGATGAAACTGGAAAACATCATTCTCAGTAAACTATCGCAAGGACAAAAAACCAAACACCGCATGTTCTCACTCATAGGTGGGAATTGAACAATGAGAACTCATGGACACAGGAAGGGGAACATCACACTCCGGGGAGGAGGGACGAGAGGACCTAATGTAATAATGTTAATGGGTGCAGAATCAACATGGACATGGATACAATTAACATTGTGATCTTCTAGGGCAAGAGCAATATTGTGTGGCTACAGAAGATTAAACTTTTGTAGTCAACCGAACTCCCCACTATTTTCTTGATTCGTTTAATTGTATTATCCATTCAACAACCAGTATATGTATTACGGTAATGTGAGCTCCAAAGATGAGTCAGACATATACATTGGTCTTAATACAACATTCTTATTTGCATCCCCTTCCCATTTCCACCGACTCTTTGATTATCAATAGTTTCAGAAATTAAAATGTCCCTTCTTTTCTTTTGTCTTTTCTGAGGACACACACACAAAAAAAAAAAAAAAGAAAGTAAAACTGTGTTGCCTGCATTGCACAGAACTGACGTTAGAATACTTTTGCGAAAACTGCTTTGAGAAGCAGCATGTGTGACATAAGAAAATCAATTTTCTTTTGTAGACAAACCTTGCTTTTCACCCCAGGCCATGTTATCCTGCCTGGTCACCTACATTGTTTACAGATTTCACTCCTCATGCCTCTTGACAGTTTCTAAAAAGGAAATCTGTCCCCTGAGGATGGAGATTTGTCACCAATGAGGACATTCATAAGAAGCTTCCAGAGGGAGTGAAGACTCTTAAGGGGCTCCAGCAGGTTCTGAGTGACGTCATTTTACGAATAAGAGCTCGGCCCTTGGGGTGATTACTTTAAACGGGAAGTGCTCGGCTGTATCAGTACATTCTAGTGTGTTTGTTTACAATCCATTCTCTGACTTCATAGATATACTTAATGTCGACTTGATATGGAGTGAAATCTGTTTACAAAAATCCATATCTAACAAAAATTCTATGGCATATAGAAAAACGCCAGACTTTCCTCATCTGTTACAGATGTTACCTTCTCTGGGAAAGGCTTATTGCAAATGTCAACACTGAAACTGGCTGTTTTGATAGAAATCTTGTTCTGTTTCTCTTTAAATCTTAGAACTACCAAATATTGACTTGTTGATTTGGACAGATTGTGGGAGGCCCACAATCTCCTCTTGAAGGAAAAAGGATCAGGTTTCTGCTTCCCCAGGAAATGGGGAATTATCTCTCTGCTGAATATGTATCAAGCAACACTCTGGTGTCATTTTTAAAGTACTTATATTTTTCTTACCGGTAAGGTTGACGTTTGAAGCATCATCTTAATTAGCTGCTCACATTTAATGTAACTCGGCTGCAGTAAACAGTCGTAATCAAAAATAGCAATGTTGCCATAGCAACCAAGATCCAACTCAATTGCTTTTCCTTTCTACTCACAAGTGCTGCTTACCATCTAGGCAAGGATATGAAACAAATCTGCTGAAACCTCCTGTGTGAAATGAAAGTTTAAAAACCACTGGGGAAAAACATCCTTGAATGATTGTTTTAAGTGTTTCAGTGAAGCTCCTGGCTCCAAATGGCTCCTGAAGGAAATTGCCTCCCTGGTTCTCTTGTCTGACAGCTTTGCCTCCTGAGAGCTGTTCCCCACACGTGGACGGGATCAGGGGAGCCATAGCTTTATTCCAGCTGAAGCTGCAAGGTCCAGGAAGTGGGAGAGTTGACCCAGATAATCCCCCATGGCTTTTCTAGCTATAAAGTGTTGGGTTCTGACCCTTTAACTTGGTTATTCGTTTATTGCAAAATGCAAAACCACGCTGTTTTAAAACAAGCCTTGGGGTAAGCCTCAATTTCATGGAAAAGAAGACAGAGGATTATTAATCATTTTTATGCTGTAAGCCAGTAGTTCCTAAATTTTTATTATCTGAATCCTTTAGGGAAGCCCTTAAACTCCCCTGCTCGGCCCATCATCACCAGCACTGGTCTAATGATGTCAAATGATAGCCATATGAAGATCGTATTAGGGTTTTTTTTCTTTGTTGTTAATTATTGCATATCTTGGTATGAAGATCATATTAATGAAGAAAATTAATGAACAGATAGACCTTTTCTGTGTTCTAATTGCCAACCCCTTCTTCCAGTGATTCAGGAGACTTGGTCTTGGTCTCAATTTTCTTATCTGGAAAATAAGACACAGTAGAGCTGGATATTTTCCCTGCTCTTGGATCCAGCTTGGTACATGACTTCTTTATTAAATAGAATAGAAAACCAGTATCACCTTTTGGTAGTGATAAGCCGACGCCGTGAGGGTTGTTTTGCTTGAGAAAACAAAACAAACCCTGTGGCTTCTCCGAGGTCCTTGTTTCACCCTCACCTTCTTTTTATCGCTTTCCATGTAAGAGACGGGAATAATCTAATTGTGAGATTAATCAGAGAAATCAGACAAAAATGTTTTCTGTGTAATTCATTTTGTATGCCATTAAAAAGAAATAAGATAAAAAGAGAGAGTGAAAAAAAAGTAGGAAAATGGTCAAGAATATGAATAAGCAGTTCGCAGAAAAGGAAACACAAGTGGCCCCTAACTATATGAAAAGCAGCTCCGCTACACCAGTTGTCAGGGAAATGGAAACCAAATTGGAGATACAACTTTAATGTCTGACAATATCAGAATTTGGCAAAGATGTGGAGAAACAGGAAAACCCAAATACTGCCGGTGGGGGCGTAATTGTTATTCTGCAACCACTTTGGAGAGCAATTTGGCAGGATCTACTCAAGTTGAAAATGCACATTCCCTTCGATTCCGTAATTCTACTTTTGGACGTATTTCCGGAGAAAGTCTCCTCCTGATACATGTGCACAAGGTGGTATTTATCAGGAGGCTCACTGAGGCCTTATTTGTGATAGTGAAAAATTAAATACAGCCTACCTGTCTATCAGGAAGAGAATGGATGAAAAATGATGCAGCATGTTCCTAGATTAGAATACTATAAAGCAGTTTTACATAATCAACAATGGCTAAAAGTAAAAAATCATAAAGTAGCATGCAAAACTTTGTATTTTGAAAACAAAACGCAAAACTTTGCATATTGAAAGTTAAAATGACTACCACACACAAAGCAACATTCTTGCATATGGATATATATATATATATATATGTGTGTGTGTGTGTGTGTGTGTATGTGTGTATATATTTATATGATAAAAAATGGTCTGGGGGCTGGGCACGGTGGCTCATGCCTGTAATCTCAGCAGTTTGGGAGGCCGAGGCGGGCAGACCACTTGAGGCCAGGAGTTTGAGAACAGCCTGGCCAACATGGCAAAACCCTCTCTACTAAAAATACAAAAATTAGCTGGGTGCCAACTACTTGGGTGGCTGAGGCATAAGAATCACTTGAACCCAGAAGGCGGAGATTGCAATGAGCCGAGATTAATTTTTAAAACGGGGGTGAGGGGCTAGAAGCAATCAAATTATTAGGCTCGTGCAAAAGTAATTGCGGTTTTGGTCAATGTCAAAACCACAATTACTTTTGCACCAACCTATAATATCTGTGAAGAAACAGCCAACTTTAATTTAAGTGTATAATAAGAAGAAAGTTTTGAAGCAAATAGGACAATGTGTTCATTGCCAATTTGGGGTGGTGTGAGCTTGGATGTTACAGTTCTCTGTTAATTTTTCAAGAAAAATATAAAATGCCAAAGTAGAAGATTGCTTACAAATCAGAACATTGGTCTTATTAAACTGCCCTGGCACCTACTTTTAGGACTATTCACTGAACACACCTGTCTCTGTTTTTTTTCCGGCATTCATTTTATTCCTCCATGGAGGCCTCTTAGAGGGCCCCGCCCTCTGCTCATGGCCTCTGTTTGTCATTAGGATGAAGGGTGACAGCATATGCCACTTGCCCTCTGGGTGGTTCATCCAGTTTGAACTTTCAGATATAAACAAGTACAGAGACTGGGGTTTCAAAAGCACCTGACCAAACCACCCATCCCTTTGAAATGTTAATTTGTATTAAATATCTTGATATCCACACACTCTCACTTTGTGAGGATGTGGTTTTGTCCTTTAAAGGAACAGTTGCAAATTCTAAAATATATGAATCGTGGATGGCAGGGTTGCTATTAGGAAAAAGGAAGCTTAAGCTTATTGTTTTTCTGTCACTAATTTTATGTAATTAATGAGATAGGATGTAAGGTGCCCTGGAACTCCAACCCTGGTGTTACGACGCAGCAGGGAAAAGCCAGACCAAACCAGAAGGAGAACTCAAGCGAGGTGCCGATGGGTCGGAGTGAATCAGGGCCAATTCACTTGCTGGACAGTAACCAAAAGGTTTGTACAGCTAGGAAGTGGGAGAAATGCCAGTAGTGAAAACAGGGAAAAGGAAAGGAGGATTGGCTTGGAGTGTCATAGGACAAATCCATGAAGGTTTAGCCAAAAACAAAAGTCTGTGGACACCTTATTGTTTATAACATGGACTGGGATCATTTCCAGCATCAAATCTCAGCCCTCTGGGACATAACTGTGTGGTAGGAACTTTCCACTGTTAACCCAGGTATATCAGCCCCGCTCCTCCAGCACCAGGTTGCATAATGTGTCATAATACATGTATACATGTAATGAATTGTGTGATGAAGGGCCCTCTAGAAATGAAAAGTGGTGCCATTAATAATTCATTGAGGCTGGGGTGATGGCTTATGCCTGTAATCCCAACATTTTGGGAGGCCGGAGCAGGGGATCACTTGAGCCCAGGAATTCAAGACCAGCCTGGGCAACATAGCAAGACCCCGTCTCTATAATAACAATAATAATAATAATAATAATTAATAATAATTAACTGAGACAACAGGCCTAAACCAGGACTGTCCTTGGCAAACTTTCCAGTCACTCTAGTGAGTACCAGTCCCTCTAGTAAGAGCACACTTTTATAGAAAGGAATGCCTGAAGTTGAAAGGTTAGCAGAAGTGTTTACCTGGCTTCTTAGCCTAGCCCCCACGCCCTCCAGAGCTTACCCTCATTTCTTCCTCTCTTGTAAGGATTCTGTGCACCTTCCAGACCACCTCTCACTAGGCTCTTGGGCATTCTCGTGTCTGCACCTAGCACTGGGCTTCCCCTCCCTGAAGCAGCTTTCTTCCCCGACCTGGTCTGTCTGAGGATGACTTGCCTTCCCAGTCCCAGCTTTTTTTAATTTTAATTTTTTTTTTTTTTTTGAGATGGAATCTTGCTCTGTCGCCCAAGTGGGAGTGCAGTGGTGCGATCTAGGCTCACTGCAACCTCCGCCTCCTGGGTTCAAGCAATTCTCCTGCCTCAGCCTCCCGAGTAGCTGAGATGACAGGCATGTGCCACCACACCCAGCTAATTTTTGTATTTTTAGTAGAGACGGGGGTTTCACCATGTTGGCCAGACTGGTCTCGAACTCCTGACCTCGTGATCTGCTTGCCTGGGCCTCCCAAAGTGCTGGGATTATAGGCGTGAGCCACCGTGCCTGGTGCCCAGTCCCAGCTTTACCTCTCATCCGGCTTTACTCTGCATTGCCTCCTGGAACTTGGCCATCCTTCACTGAGCTGAACCTGTGCCTTGGCTGGTGGATGCTCCATAATTATTGAGTATGAAAGGGAGGGACAACTGGGCCACTTTGGAAGGCTGGTCCTTGCTTCTTTGCAGGAGTGGTCTACAGGGGCAGCTGGCCAAGGAAGACAATACAGCACACAGACCAACCAGTATGGACATTTCATGCTTCTCTAACCGTCGGGGACATTGTAGCACAGCATAAATCAACATGGCTGCCGTCCAAATGCCACCTGATCTCTGGGAGCTTCAACACAAAACTTCAGGAAAGATTACTGGAACCAAAGCTTTCTTAAACCACAACTATAAAGAATGTCTAGCCAGGCATGGTGGCTCATATCTGTAATCTCAGCTACTTGGGAGCCTGAGGCCAGAGGATCACTTAAGCCCGGGAGTTTGAGGCCAGCCTGACCAACATAGTGAGACCCCATCTGTACAAAACAATTTTAAATATTAGCTGGGCATCATGGTGGTGCATGCCTGTAGTTCTAGCTACTCAGGAGGCTGAGGTGGGAGGATCCCTTGAACCTAGGACTTCGAGGCTACAGTGAGCTATGATCATGCCCCTGCACTCTAGCTTAGGTAATAGAGTGAGACCCCTGTCTCCTAAAAAAAAAAAAAGAAAGAAAGAAAGAAAAGAGAAGTCTACACCAGCCATTGTCCAATAAAAATATTTTGTAAGTTACATAGGTCATTTTAAATGTTCTAGTAGCTACAGTTTAAAACATAAAAAAGAAGAAAAAATAGAAACCTAAACTATTAATTTTAATAATATGTTTTATCTCACTCAATATATCCAACACCTTTTCATTTTAACATGTAATTGATATTTTTAAATTATTGAGATATATATTTGATATCATTTGGATGTCTGTCCCCTCTAAATCTCATGTTGAAATGTAATTCCCAGTGTTGGAAGGTGGGGCCTGGTGGGGGGGGTGTTTTTTAATTTTTAATTAAATTTTAATTTAATTAAAATTAAATTAATTAACGTCTTTAGGAAATATCCCTCAGTAGTATTGCGTTTGGGCCATGAGGGTGGATCCCTCATGGCTTGGTGCTGTCCTCGAAATAGTGAGTGAGTTCTCATGAGATCTGGCTGTTTAAGTGTGTAGCATCTCACACCCCACTCTCTCTCTTGCTCCTACTTTGGCTGTGTGACATGCCTGCTCCAGCTTCACCTTCCACCATTAATAAAAGCTCCCTGAGGCCTCCTTAGAAGCCTAGCAGATGCCAGTGCCATGCTTGTACAGCCTGCAGAACAGTGAGCCAGTTAAACCTCTTTTCTTTATAAATTACTCAATCTCAGGTATTTATTTATAGCAACACAAGAATGGACTAATACAATATTATTTTTTCATCCTAAGTTTTTGAAATCTGGTGTGATTTTCTGCTTATGGATCCATTCA
>NW_026652296.1:55364294-55382434 GCF_009828535.3 Hylobates moloch | reverse complement strand
GAAACCCCATCTCCACTAAAAATACAAAAATTAGCTGAGTGTGATGGTGCACGCCTGCAGTCCCAGCTACTCGGGAGGCTGAGGCCGGAGAATCACTTGAACCTGGGAGGCAGGGTTTGCAGTGAGCCAAGATTGCACCACTGCACTCCAGCCTGAGCGACAGAGCGAGACTCCATCTCAAAAATAAATAAATAAATAAATAATAAAGCGTGTGTGTGTGTGTGTGTGTGTGTGTGTGTGTGTGTGTGTGTGTGTATTTAGGTGATATTAGGCTTGTTGTTTTTCATTCAAGACCTTTTATGAAAATAGTTACAAGGCCACGGTTATCTGTTTTTTCCTTAATCTAAAGCTTTGACTGATTGGGTTGTTTAGGTGACAGAGTGATCCAAATTTTTTTTTTTTTTTTTTTTGAGACAGTGTCTCACTCTGTTGCCCTGGCTAGAGTACAGCGGCGCGATCTCGGCTCACTGCAACCTCTGCCTCACGGGTTCAAGTGATTCTCCTGCTTCGGCCTCCTGAGTAGCTGGGACTACAGGCATGCGCCACCACACCCGGCTAACTTTTTGTATTTATAGTAGAGATGGGGTTTCACCATATTGACCAGGCTGGTCTCGAACTCCTGACCTCGTGATCCGCCCACCTCAGCCTCCCAAAGTGCTGGGATTACAGGCATGAGCCACTGTGCCCGGCTCAAACGTTTATTACTGATGTAAGTATACCCTCAGTAGTGGGTTGGGCTGCTGTCATCTACTAACCTGCCCCTTAGTGTCAGAAGGTTTGCCTGGGGATTCCCTGGACTATGGCCCCTGCCTCTGTTGCTCAGGGTGATCTTTGATAAACACCCTAGCCGGCACTGCAACCACCTTTTATTTGCCTGTTCATAGTAGCAGAGTCTCCACTTCTACTTTTTTTTTTTTTTTTTTTTTTTTGGAGATAGGGTCTGGCTCTGTCGCCCAGGCTGGAGTGCATGGTGTGACCACTGCTCACTGCGGCCTCCGCCTCCTAGGCTCAAGCAATCTTCCTGCCTCAGCCTCCCAAGTAGCTGGGACTATAGGCATTCACTGCCATGCTCGGTTAATTTTTTTTTTTTTTTTTAGATGGAGTTTTGCTCTTGTTGCCCAGGCTGGAGTGCAATGGCGTGATCTCAGCTCACTGCAACCTCCGCCTCCTAGGTTCAAGTGATTCTCCTGCCTCAGCCTCCCAAGAAGTTGAGATTACAGGCGTGTTCTACCACACCCAGCTAATTTTTGTATTTTTAGTAGAGACGGGGTTTCACCATGTTGGTCAGGCTTGTGTCAAACTCCTGACTTCCAGTGATCCGCCCACCTCAGCCTCCCAAAGTGCTGGAATTACAGGCGTAAGCCACCACACCCAGCCTTATGTTTTTTAGTATTTTTTTTAGTAGAGACAGGGTTTCGCCATGTTGCCCAAGCTGGTCTTGAACTCCTGAGCCTCATGTGATTTGTCCGCCTTGACGTCCCAAAGTTCTGGGATTACAGGTGTGAGCCACAGCGCCCAGCCTCCACTTCTGCTATGATAAAACTGTCTTCCTTGGTAGAAGCATTCCTCTTTAAGTTACTAAGGCTTCTAAACTAGCAGAACACAGAAACCCAAGAAAGGCAATCAAGCTATGAGTGGGACTTTAGATATTAGCTTTGTAAGAAATATAAGGCAGGGAAGGGAGATAGCAGTAGCCAAGACTCAGGGGAGTGGGAGAAATATAATTTTTAAAAATCATGATAAAATGCACATAACATGAAGTCTTCATCATTTTGAAGCATCTAGTTCTGTAGTATTAAGTTCATTTGTATTGTCAACCAGTCTCCAGAACTCATCATGTAAAACTGAAACTCTGTACCCATTAAACACTAAATCTGCATTTTCACCTTTTCCCCCTCCCCAGCTTCTGGTAGCCACCATTCTGCTTTCTGTCTCTGTGACTCTTTTTTTTTTTCAAGAGACAGGTCTTGTGCAGTCACCCAGGCTGGAGTGCAGTGACAGTGGCGTGATCACAATCCATTGCTGCCTTGATCTCCTGGACTCAAGTGATCCTCTCACCTCAGCCTCCCAAGTAGCTGGGACTACAGACACGCACCACCATGGCCGGCAACACTTTTTCTGTTTTCGTAGAGGCAGGATCTTGCTGTGTTGCCCAGGTTGGTCTCAAACTCCTGGCTTCAAGTGATCCTCCTGCCTTGGCCTCCTAAAGTGCTGGGATTATAGACATGAGCTGCCGCACCTGGCCTGCCAACCACATTTTATTTATCCATTTATCTGTTGATAGCTGGGTTGCTTCTAACTCTTGGCTAATGTGAATATGAGAAATGCAATTTGAAATAGTGTGCCCAGGAAATGTATGGTAAACTGAATTATTGTTCACCAATATTCTCTGCCTCTCCCTACAGGATAATCTTTCATCCTCATCCTTTTGAAATCAGGCTTGGCCATATGACTTCACCTTAGCCAGTGAAATACGAACAGAAGTAATAGAGCTTTCCCAGTCACTGCTGGCTTCCCCATACTCTTTTTCCTCTGCTACGGTTGCTAGGCAATGTTGAGATAGTAGCTGGTCTGTTGGTCTGGGTTCTGGAGTGAGGGTGAGGATGAACAGATCTACTTGTATATATATATATTTGTAGTATGACACAGATCTCTGGGTAATGAGAAGTAACCCTTTGCTGTTTCGTGCCCTGGAGATTTGGGGCTTGCTTGTTAGGCAGCATAACCTGGCCCATGCTGACTGAGAAGGCCTCACTGAGTAGCATCTGAGCAGAGACCTAGAGGGGGTGATCTGTGGAGCAAGCATGTTCGATGGCAGAGCAATAGCAAGTGCAAAGATTCTAAAGAGAAGTTTGTTTCAAGGCTCAGGAAAGAAGCCAGATTTATGAAGGAGGCAGTGAAACAGACAGAGTGGTAGGTGCTAGTCAGACTCTCATGCAGCCCATAGGGCCGGGCTGGAGGTGGGACTGAATCTTGTTCACCCAATGATTCTGTTCCCTCCTCCTTTCCTCCATGGAGTATGGAATGGGTGGCAGTAGTGAGGGGGTAGAAAAAGGAATGAAGGAGAAAAAAGTGAGGCATGGAGCAGGAAGATGCAGCGTAGCCCAGATCCATGTCCCACGGCCCCTCGTATACTAAAAATGGTAGTGTCACCCATGGAGGCACCTTTTCCCGGGCATGGTGAGGCTTCTGAAGTCTGACTTCTGTCATAAGATTAATAGTGCATCCATTGTGCACATGTACCCTAAAACCCTAAAGTATAATAAAATAAATAAATAAATAAATAAATAAAAAAGAAAAAAAAAATAGTGCATCTAGAGTTGCTGATAAGTGATCATCGATGACCAGAATGTTGCCCCCTACTCCCCGGTTCACCTTGTTCTTTTCATGCCTGTGACTTTAAAAAATTTTTCTTTCAATTTTATTTTTTAATTGGAAGAAGCATTTTATATTTACAGTTCAACTGATAATGCCAATACTTGTTACTGTACAGTGTATTACAGGATTTGTGGTTGCAAAAAGTTATGTAATTTAAGTTTACTGGTATTGCCACTCACGTAAGTCTAAACTAAATCTTATGTTCCCATTTGCAATTTAATTTGTAAATTAAAGGTTTTGTTTGTTTGTTTTTGTTTCTGTTTTTTTTGTGTGTATGTGTGTGTGTGTGTATTTTTTTTGAGATGGAGTCTCACTGTGTTGCCCAGGTTAGAGTGCAGTGGTGCAATCTTGGCTCACTGCAACCTCTGCCTCCCAGGTTCAAGTGATTCTCCTGCCTCCCGAGTACCTGGGACTACAGGCGCCCACCACCATGCCCAGCTAATTTTTGTATTTTTAGTAGAGACAGGGTTTCGCCATGTTGGCCAGGCTGGTCTCTAGCTCCTGACCTCAGGTGATCCACCTGCCTTGGCCTCCCAAAGTGCTGAGTCACCATACCCAGCCAAATTAAAATGTTTTAAACATATGAGTCCATTATGAACATCAGTTTAAAAGGGGACCCATGACTATTTTTAGAGCCACACAAGCCCAGGGAGCCTCCAACAGACAAACCAAGGAAGCAGGGCCTGGGAACTTAGGAGTGTGCCATGCAGGGCCCTGAAAAAGGGACAGCTTCCCATCCAAGCAGCATAGAAGGAAATATAATAAGCCACATACTCCTTCTTTCCTTAAATCCTGATACTTTTTCATTTTAAAAAACTTAAGTCTTGGCCAGGTGCTGTGTCTCACACCTATAATCCCAGCACCTTGGGAGGCCGAGGCGGGCAGATTACTTGAGCTAAGGAGTTTGAGACCAGCCCGGGCAACGTGGTGAAACCCGTCTCTATAAAAAATACAAAAAAGTTAGCCAGACGTGGTGGCATGCACCTGTAGACCCAGCTACTCAAGGCTGAGGTGGGAGGATCGCCTGAGCCCAGGATGTGGGCTCAGGCAGTGAGCTGTGGTTGCGCCATGGCACTCCAACCTGGGGGCAACAGAGCAAAACCCTGTCTAAAAAAAAAAAAAAATCCAGGCACCCTGGCTCATGCCTGTAATTCTAACACTTTGGGAGGCCAAGGCAGGTGGATCACAACGTCAGGAGATTGAGACCATCCTGGCTAACACGGTGAAACCCCGTCTCTACTAAAAATACAAAAAACTAGCCAGGCATGGTGGCGGGTGCCTGTGGTACCAGCTAGCCAGGAGGCTGAGGCAGGAGAATCACTTGAACCCCGGAGGCAGAGGTTGCAGTGAGCCAAGATCGTGCCATTGCACTCCAGCCTGGGCGACAGAGTGAGACTCTGTCTCAAAAAAAAAAAAATTCTTAGATTTCTTTCAGTTCTGTAACATCCTTGAAACCATACATAGGTCCTCTTAATCAGCAATTGCTAGTAAAAGAAACTCTGGACAATCAAGCAGGGTGGGTGGGTGGCTATTGATTCAGATGCATGCAGAAGGCAGAATTCTAAATATCAAATCTGTTTAGTAGAAACTTGTTACAGTTGAAGGCAAAAATGTTTCACGGAGATGAAACCCTGCTGTGCATTTATGAACCACAGAAATAGCCATGGAAAGTTCTCTGGAAGAATCCCTCATTGGATATCTGGGTTTCTAAAGGCTAATGGCATCTCTCGCAGAACACAACCATTAATCTCAAGTGCTCTATGCCAGTTGACTGTCTTCTGAATTCAAATAAGCACCTACAACTCCTAAATATATAAAAATATTTTTAGGTGTATAACAATCTCAAGTATCAGGCTGAGCGTGGTGGCTCATGCCTATAATCCTAGCACTTTGGAAGTCCAAGGTGAGCAAATCACTTGAGGCCAGGAGTTCGAGACCAGCCTGGCCAACATGGCAAAACCCCATCTCTACCAAAAATACAAAAAATTAGCCAGGCATGGTGGCACACACCTATGGCCAGCTACTTGGGTGGCTGAGGTGAGAGGATCATTTGAGCCCAGGAGGTGGAGGCTGCAGTGACTTGAGATCATGCCACTGCACTCCAGCTTGGGTGACAGAGTAAGACTTCACCTCAAAAGGAATCTGAAGTATCTATATGTTGTCTCTTTTCTTGTTGGCAAAGAGAAAATTTAACAATTGGATGCATGCAAAAGCATTGTGATATCAAGCCCTGCCCTCCTCTTCTTCTTGTAAATTTCTAAAGAAATCCTATTCATGATGGAAAATATATTGAAATAAAAAGGGAAGTTCCATTCATTTTAAATAATGCTGGAATCATTGGGACCAGGGCCAATGGTTTTTCCCCTCAACCATTGTTGTGAGGTAAAAAAGCCATCTCAGGGTCTGAGAAGGGAAAATGCATAACTCGAATAGGTACCAGCAAGAAGGGTGCTGTGCAGGGAATGGGGACCAACAGCAAAAGTCTCTTAGGGAGCTCAAGGCAAATCAACATATTACAGTGCAGCGGGATTCAACATTGAGTTCCCACTCCTTTCAAGATCCATCCTTTGACCCAGGGGAAGGGAGAGGGGCGGGGGGACATTATTGGTATTTGGGAGATGGACCATTCTTTGTCCTGTGCACTGTAGAATGTTTACATCCTTGACCCCACTCACTAAATGCAAGTAGCACTTTGCGATCCCTGACACAAAAACATCCCTAGACCCTCCCTGAAGACATTGCTATCCCCCTTTGACAGTTCTACAAGGTTGGAATATACCAACAGAGAGAATAAGGTGGGGTTTGAACGTAGCTGTGAGGATGCATCACTGAGCAGGAACTGACGAGTACCCATCATTCTTTCCACACATAGGCATATCAGGAAAGGAAAAGCAATTAGCTGCATTTGCTGGCAAAGAAATGGTGACATCCAAAAAGCTACAACAGCCTTATGGTTAGAGAGGAGGCTTTATAGTTGGTAGTAAAGCAAATTTTAAAAGGAAATCAAAAACTTAAATGGACTGCAGGCAGCATTCAAAAGAACTGACATAGTAAATGACTCAACCCGTATGTCATTGGTCTTCTGAAGGGGAAGGGTTGTTTCTCTGAAGACGGCTGGCAGACTGCCTGACATGTGCATGAAAAATATAGGAGACAGCTAGCTTTTAGCCTCTTTTGTGGACACTGGATTTCAAAATTTTTAAATTAAATGAAACACAGATGAAAATTTTAAATCCTGCATATCAAAGCACATTGACAATTTACTTACCAAGTACGTGCCATGTTGCTTGGCGTTTTCTATTAAAAGTGGACAGTTTTGAGGGTTCAACTTTCCCAGTGTTGCTGGTGGGGATCCCCCGCTCTCTCCCACCCACCCCATTGGCCCTTCCCAGCTTCTGTCTTCCAGCCACCACCCCCCAACCCCTACCCAGGACAAGGTCATCTGTGGGGAAGAAGATAGGAAGGGACCCTTCATCCTGCCATCACGGGACCCCATTCCCTCTCCTTCTCCCTTCAGCTTTCTAACAGCAACATCATGTTAGGCAATTACCCAAGCTAAGGCTTCTTATTTGGTTGCTTGATATTAAAGTAGGCCAGCAAAGGAAGTTTTTACATCTGTCACCCTAGAAGTTTGTTTTAATTTTTTTACAACAATTTTTTAAAACAAAGAGCCCTTTTTCATGATTTGAGATTTGCTCACTTGAAGGCCACCAATCCTGATTTTTCTACAAATGAGGACATTCTCTTCTAAAACAATAAAATCATCAAAATCAAGAAATTAACAGTGATGCATTACTACCATCTAATCCTCAGACCCCATTCACAGCTCTCCAGTTGCCCCAGTAATGTGCTTTACAATGAAAAGATGAAGTTTAAAAAAAGTGTTTTTTTGCATTTGGCTGTCATGGCTGTTTTAGCCTCCTTCATTCTGGGACAGTAACTCAGTCCTTCCTTGGTTTTCACAAACCTGGCAGTTCTGAAGAGTACAGGCCAAGAACTCCTCTCCTGCTGCTTCTATGCCATCAGAACGAGAAAGAGACCAGCATCTGTCTCCCTCCCCTTCCACCCATCCTGGAGTCTTCAGTCCAGTGATAGTGTCCTTGGGAAGAACTTGGGTAAAAGCTCTGGGCATAGCAAGGTCAAGGAAAGTTTCTTTACTATTCCTTTAAAAAAAAAAAAAAAAAAAAGACGGGCCTGGGACATAGCTTTAAGCTTTCTGGAAACTAGTGTAGTGGAAATACCATCCCTGCTATCGAATTCTTTACAAAGCGTGTTCTCTGTTTTGGGTGCCCCCTGGCCACTCTGAGTTCTCTCTTTCCTTGAGCCTCCAGGCTGGGTCTCAGGCTGCTGAAGAAAGGCCAGTTGGCAGAGGAGGAGAACTGGAACCAGCCATCTCCATTTAGTTTCTATTTCTTCTTGCCACTTGCCTTTTGTTCATCAACCCTGCCTCTCCATTGCCATGGTCCTTTCAGAATAAGATTGCAGGTCACCTCCTCTGAAGAGGGAGCATGCACTCATTCTGCTACCCTTGCACTGCATGTCTCCACTGAGTCCACAGTGTCCCAGTTAATGTCACTACATCATTTCATATCTATGTACATCCTGTGACTATATTTCAGTTGTTTAATGTCTGTAATGATGTCTCTTCTTCCTGCTTAGGTTCCAGGTACCTTAGATGAGGGACATGATCTTCAGCATCCATCTGTATATCTTCAACAACTTGTAATGAGTTGCCTTAATATCAGCTTTCTATAAATATGTGTTGAATGGATGAATGCTTGTCAATGTGTAGGCCTGTGTGTGACTCAAAGAACACATGTCCATATTCTTTTGAATGTGCTGATACTTTCGGATAATCTTTCTCTGATCTTTACAGTACCATAGACATTCTAGAAGAGAGATTGTTTAGTAAAACCCTCATTTTAAAGTTGAGAAAGTTGAAGCCCAGAGAGGTTGTATGACGTGTCCAAGATGTCATTTCCAGCTAGTAGCAAAACTAGGGCCCAAACCAAAATCCTACCTCCCTTCCTAAAGCTCCACCCACTGCACCATGCACCTTACTTCAGCATTGGTAAGTACAGATGTGTTTATTATAGCTACCGATTGAGTTCGTAGGGGCAGGGAAATGTCAAAGCTAGTGATTTATAAAAGCTTATATCAGGGTCAGGCGTAGAGGTCCAAGAGCAGGGTGCCTGCCTGGTCAGCTTCTGGTGAGGGCTCCTTTCCTGGCTTGTAGACAGCCGCCTTCTCACTGTGTGCTCACATGGCTTTTCCTTAGTGCTTGCAAATAGAAAGAAAAAAGAGATCTCCTTTTCTCTTCCTCCTCTTATAAGGTTATCAATCCTATCAGATTAGGATACTACCTATAGACCTCATTTGACTTTAATTACCTCCTAAAAAGCCTTCACTCCAAATATAGTCACGTTAGGGGTTACAGCTTCAACACGTGAATTTTGTGCAGACACAATTCAGTCCATAGCATAGTGATAGCGTAAAAATTTAAAATACCTCCAACATACTATAATATGATATGAAAATAGTTGTTGTAGTGTGTAGTGGGTCCCCCACCAGGTGACTTAAGAGTGTATGTCTGCTGCTTGAAGCCTGAAGGCTGGGCAGTGAGCCAAGGCCATGGTGCCCAGCTGAGGAGTAGGTGTCCTCGAGAACCCAGACATCCCGGAGAGAATCTGAGAACCTACCAAGGAAAACAGTCCCATCATGCACACGCACGGATCTCTAAGCTATCCTGCTGCCATCCGGGAGTGCCCTGTTATAAGTCCTAATAAACTCAACTACTCATCAAGCTGGACTTGTCCAAGTTACCGTTTGGTCTTTCAGCACCTTCCCAGTTTGGGGGTGGGTACTACAGTCCCAAGTTTTTCCTGTAACAGCTGAGATCTATTGGTGACAAAGTTACAGGTACTGCTATTAATACTGTGATTTGCTGCCTACATTCATCATGGGAGGAAATGCTTAATTTCAGGTTGTGGTTAGTGAAAATAAATAAATACATATGTATATTTTTTCCATCCAAGTTCACAGGCACCCTAAATTTCTATACAGGGACATCGGGCTAAGAATCCTTGGTCCACGCAAGTAATATGTTCTTGTTGTGAGCAAGCAAGTGGCATAACCTCAGGATGGTGAGAACAGATTTTGAAATCAGCTGATATTTCCCATTGCCAGTTACTCAGGAACAGTAAGCATGTTGAACTGAAAATAGGCATCATCTGCTCTTGGCTTGCTTTCTGATATTTTTGATTGTGTGTTTGAGTATTGGAATATGCTTTGTCTTGCAGACACCAGTAACTTAAATATAGAACAAAATAACTCCTGGACCTCTGAGAACTTCTGGCTTGACCCTGCTGTGAAAGGCCAGTCAGAGAAGGAAGAGAACGATGGCCTTCGGAAATCCCTGGATAGATTCTATGAAATGTCTGGCCATCCACAGCCCGGCTCTGCAAACCCACTCTCTGCATCTGTCTGCAAGTGCCTGTCTCAGAAAATCACTCAACTAAGAGGCCAGGAGAGCCAAAAGTATGCCCTCCGCAGTTTTCAAATGGCCCGGGTCATCTTCAACCGGGACGGCTGCTCAGTCTTACAGAGGCATTCCAGGGACACCCACTTCTACCCACTGGAGGAAGGAAGTACATCTCTGGATGAGGAAAAGCCAAACCCAGGACTGTCAAAAGATATTATTCATTTCCTCTTGCAGCAGAATGTAACGAAAGACCCGTAACTGGTGCCGGGCGGTGTGCAGGGTGGTAACGGAGGTGCTGCGCCGTGGCCAGCACTGTTGGTGGCCACCCAGATCCCCTGGGGTCTCTGGCCAGCTCTGCATGCCCAATCCCAATTAAGTGCTTTGAGGTTAAAGGCTGGCACCTGTGACCTGGTATTGGAGCCAGTCAGCCCATGTGGAGAGCCAGCAGGGTCTGCGAGTTCTCCGTCCTCTTGGCCAAGGCCACTGACTGACTGGGCTACGAGTCAAAAGCCCAGCTCCCTTGCCTCAAGGAAGGACATTCTCTGAGGAGTAATTTATGCTCTAGCACTCCCTTTCCTTGAGATCAGCCTGAGGCTGGGACATTACATGAAATCACACCCTTGCTGGGCTTAATCCCTTTCCCTTTCCTCCTTCCATTTATTTACTGGTGTCCCTGGGAGCCTTTCCTTAATAAACCTCTTATATCTGAATCCTTGACTCAGAGTGTACTTCTGGGAGAATCCAGCCTGAGAGAACATGCTTCTGTGAGATGAGGTTTTAGAAGGATACAAAGCTCTACACTGAATCTCAGGTATAAGGAATCATATCAAGTTGTAAAACTGAGACCATGTAATTGAGAATACATGTCCTAAAATAATATAAAGATTGAAATACAGTTTAGAAACTTATATCACATCTTGATCACACCCTTGCCTCCTCTCCAAAGCTAGAAATCCATGTTTTATCATACTAACTGGGTGTGGAAGGAACATTTGGACAATCTAAAATAACAGCTAAAATTCACAATTCTTTTTAAAATCTCTTTGTCTCTTATCAGATTGCAAATGTGAAAGGTGAGAAGATAACAAATGTGCGCGACCCACCACAGTATATGTAAGCACAATTATGATACGCTAGGCTGATGCCATGTGGCCTTGTCAAGTTGTGTTTGAAGAGAATAAATAATCCTTTGCCCAGGTGGGGCCCTACTTTCTCTTGTATTCTGCCTGCCTGCACCCTCTGTCACCTTGTGAATGGTTGGCCCCTCACCCCTGCCCTGTCCTTGCCTCCAATACCCTGAGCTCCATTTGCAAAGCCTTGCCCAGAGCAGGACTTGGCCACCTTGTCCCTGTCCTCCAGGCCTGAGCCCTTCCTCACCAGGGAGCTCTTTAAATAGCCAGTGCAGGTTTGCACTGGCAGATGCTCCACTCTGCGGGTCATGTCCTGAACCCCCATTTGAGACTCAGTTGGTAGAATTACATCACCTGGCACCAGGATCTCTGAAGCTGCAATTGGAAGCCTTACGCTAATCCCTATCTCAGCAGCACTTTCAACAAATTGCATTGGCGAAAGGGTTATATTGCCTTTGGGTTGGGGGGAACAACAAAAGAAGCTGGCAGCCCTGAGCAATTAGATTTTGAGACACTTGAGGTGAAATTTAATTGGCCTAAGATTCCAAAAGCTTTCTAGAAAGCGGATTATGCAAATGGGTTGGCCTGAAAGTATACATTGAGAGTGAGTGTGCCATCTCAGGAAGGTCTCCCAGGGACTCTTGGATGGAGAGAGAAGTCTTTTAAAGGTTAGGAATGACACACTCACACTCAGTCTTCCAGTGCTGGGGAGATTAGATGTAAGAAACAGTGTTCCAGATTGAAGTGTAGAGGCACCCCCTGGAAGGAGACCCAAATGGTAGAAATAGGAAATGAACAGGTCTTTGAGAGACACTGGAGAAAACAAGACTTCAGGTTTTCCTCTGACAAGCAATCATCTGCTTCTTTCTCCGTGGGCATTTCCTATTCTACTGGCCCCCAAATAATCGTGAAGCCAGGGGGACTTATAATTGAAAACCTGACAATTAAATTTTAAGGTAGCTAGCGTTATTGTTTTTTTAATGAGAAGCATATTAATAGATGTCCTTGAAGAATGCTATCATTTTTAGTATGACTCAGTCAGTGCAATGTTTGCAGTTAGTCTCCATGGCTACCTACAGAAGGAAACTGGATTATTTTATGATGTTTTTAAAAGGACAAAAAATACGAGTTATTTGAATCCTCATGTTGGGAAGCAGCAGCTTCTATTTGGCAATGAGATTTTAGTGTCAAACATTTCATAACCTCTATTAATATGTGTGCCAAGAGTGCCCAGTGAGAGGATAACCCAAAAGTAGAGAATTTAGAAGTCTCAAAGCCAGAATCACCTTAGGTTTAAAAAGAGTGTGGTATGTGTTTACTTGCATCTGAATAAGTGTTTGTGACAGGTCAATACAAGATATTTGATTCCCTGCAAACTCACTGCTTAATTTGATCTCTGTGAGGTTAGGATGGCCTTTTCCATTTATTTCTGTGAATCTTTAATAAAGGCTAACAGAGAAGGATATTGAGGCTTTGGCATTATTGTCTAATTCTACCCTACAGATAAATTCACCAACGTTATACCATCGCATGCATGTTATGACTGGCCTGTGATATCATCTGTGGCTCTTTTCAGGTCTTTGTGAGACATCAGAACTAAGAGCGCAGAAACATCAGAGCCCTTAAGAAGAGAACTCCTACCGATGTCTTAAACTCGTGCGCTATTACTCATTTCATTAGTCTATTTCTTTGCATAACCTATATAAAGACCCATGTAACAGATCTTATTACCAGTAACTGGCACAAAACAATAGAGCTATGCTTTTTTATTTTAAAATAATTTATTTGACAAAATAGAGATGGGATCTTGCTGTGTTGGCCTGGTTGATCTTGAACTCTTGACCTCAAGCAATCCTCCCACATTGGCCTCCCAAAGTGCTAGGATTACATGTGTGAGCCACTGTGCCCGGCCAGCTTTTTAAACTTTTTAAAGCTTTTAAAACTTTTTATCGGATAATAATAATTACACAGAAACATGCATATATCATACAAGTGAACACCTTGATGATTTTCACAAACAACCTGCCTGTGTAGCCAGCATCCTGATCAAGCAACAGATATTACCCACCAGCCCAGGCCCCCTCATTAAGTAGAGAACTGATGAGAACAGTTTGCTGTGACCAGTGTTTCTCAAACTGCTGGTAGCACAAATAATTTTAGATACTACATGGAAAAACAATGTTTATTTTAATTGGTAATCTATTCAGTTTGATATGTTAGAAAAATAGAACTCCTACATCTAGTCCATGCTTTCAGATGTATTGCATAGGACAAGCCTAATATAAGTATTTGAAATTTAAAAGTGGACTGAATTAATTTAAAAATTAATAATAGTGCAGGTAACATATATGTCCGATTGTATGGTTTGGAATTCAGTGGTGTATTAATCTGTTCTCATGCTGCTTAGAAAGACATACCCGAGACTGGGTAATTTATAAAGGAAAGATGTTTAATTGACTCACAGTTCCACATGGCTGAGGAGGCCTCACAATCATGACTGAAAACAAATGAGAAGCAAAGTCTCGTCTTGCACGGTGCCAGGCAAGAGAGCTTGTGTAGGAACTCCGCTTTATAAAACCATCAGATCTTGCAAGACTTATTCAACACTATCATGAGAACAGCATGAGAAAGACCCACCCCTATGATTCAATTACCTCCCACCTGGTTCCTCCCATGACACATGGGAATTACGGGAGCTACAATTCAAGATGAGATTTGAGTGGAGACACAGCCAAACCACATCAAGTGGGATAGGTGATCCATCATACCCCATTAGTCTCCCACCATTGCTCTTCTGGAATACTGCAAGAAACTTCCATCTGGTCAATCCATATCTACCTTTGCCTCTCTTTACCCTGCAGCCACAGTGCAAATTCTTTTAAAAGGCTAAACACGCATGAATAGCCAAAAAATTTAAAAGAAGGAACTAGCCTTCTCAAATGTGAAAACATTTTTAATTCTATAGTAATTAAAGCAGCAAAAAAGGCATAGACAAAAGAAAAGAGTACAGTCCGTAAATAGATATAAATGCCTATGGAAATTGAGTATATGGCAAAGGTGGCATTGCAAACCCATAAGGAAAAGGTGGAGGTTTTAGCAACTGCTCTTAGTCACTGGCTCCCCACATCGGGGGAGGGAGAGTGAAAAAGGCTGGATTCCCCACCTTATTTCTCATATCAAAATGAATATTAGATGGATTAAAGACTCAAAATAAAAAAATAAAATCACAAAAATGTTAGAATAAAACACAGGTGATATGGATACATAAATAGAGATATCTATATATAGATATATTGGAACAGGGAAGATTTTTCTAAGACTGACACAAAGCCTAAAAATCATAAAGGACAAATTTGATAAAAATGACTGCCTAACCATACGCAAGATCAAAACTAGGAAAAATACTTAGAACACGTCTAACAGAAAGAACTTTTTCAAGAAACAAGTTGTACAAATCATTAGAAAAACAACTGAATGCATGGATACATATGTAACAAACCTGCACATTGTGCACATGTACCCTAAAACCCTAAAGTATAATAAAAAAAAAAAAAAGAAAAACAACTGAATGGAAACACTGACAAAAGACATGAACAGGTGGTTAAATATATATATATATATGTAAAATGATCATGAAATCATGTGCCACTACATTCAAACATAAGGAACTACAACTTTGAACACCAATGAGATAGTCTTTGTTTTTGCATTTTGTTTCTTGATTCTTACATTTTGTAGGGCTATAAAAAGTTAAAAGGAATCTAGTGCTGGCCACGATGCAGAGAGACAAATGCTCTGATTAACTCTCAGTGGGAAGGTAAATTGCTATGGCTTTTCTAAGTAGAATATGGCAACCTCTATCAAAATTATAAAAGGATTTTTTTTTTTTTTTTTGAGACGGAGTTTCGCTCTGTCGCCCAGGCTGGAGTGCAGTGGTGCAATCTCGGCTCACTGCAAGCTCCGCCTCCCGGGTTCACGCCATTCTCCTGCCTCAGCCTCCCTAGTAGCTGCGACTACAGGCGCCCGCCACCACGCCTGGCTAATTTTTTTTTTGTATTTTTAGTAGAGACGGGGTTTCACTGTGTTAGCCAGGATGGTCTCGATCTCCTGACCTCATGATCCACCCGCCTCGGCCTCCCAAAGTGCTGGGATTACAGGCGTGAGCCACCGCGCCCGGCCAAGTCCACTTTTAAATTGTAAATATTTATATAGGCTTGTGCTATGTAATCTGTGTGAAAGCACAGATTAGATGTAGTCATCCCAGGACTGCGACCAAATCTCTACTACAGCTAGGGCTGTAGCAGTGAACCAGACCTGGAAGATCTCCTCCTAGTGAGGGGTGATGGACAAAAGCAAGTCCATTTCAAATAGTGAGAAGCACTCTGGGATAATAAAGAATGACGCGGTAGTGCCTGGGGTGGCCACTCTGGACAGACTGGTGTGAGGAAGACTCTGAAGAAGTGGCATTTGAGCTTTCAGCTGCAGGAGTCACAGGGCCAGGCAGACAATGGCTGGAGCATCCAGTCAGAGGGAACAATACGTGCAAAGTTAGTGCAAACTCAGCCTGGGATGAGCTGAAGTGTCTGGATAAAGGGAGTCCCATGTGGCTGGAGGACAACCCTCAGAGGCAGAGGGGTAGATGAATTTCAGAAGAAGGCTATGGTTTTTTAGGCCAAGGGAAGGAATTTGAATTTTATTCTAAGAACAATGTGAAGTGATTTAAGGATTTTAAGCAAGAGAATAAGATAGGTGTTCTAATTTATGGAAATTTATGGCTAACATTTTTAAGTGCTGGTAAAGGATGAATTACCTAAATATCCAATAAATGGTGAGATCCCTACCTCACATTATACACAGAGAAAAAACTTCAGATGGATTAAGGATCTAAATGTAAAAAATAACACTATAAAAGTTACAGATGAAAATATACCTAAGTGTTTTTATAGTCCTGCATGAGAAAGGCCTTCCTAAAACCGACAGCAATGCAAAATAATAAAAGATTGACAGTTTTTTGTTTTTTGAGACAGAGTTTCGCTCTTGCTGTCCAGGCTGGAGTGCAGTGGCAAGATCTCAGCTCACTGCAACTTCTGCCTCCCGGGTTCAATTGAGTCTCCTGTCTCAGCCTCCTGAGTAGCCAAGATTACAGGTGCATACCACCACATCTGGCTAATTTTTGCATTTTTTTTTTTTTTTTTTTTTTTTAGTACAGACAGGGTTTCATCATATTGGTCAGGCTGGTTTCGAACTCTTGACCTCAGGTGATCCACCTGCCTCGGCCTCCCAACGTGCTGGGGTTACACAAGTGTGAGCCACCGTGCCTGATTAACAGTTTTAACTCCATAAAAATTTTAAACTTATTTTTTTAAATAGATCAGGGTCTCACTGTGTTGCTCAGGCTGGTCTTGAACTCCTGGGCTCAAGTGATTCTCCTGCTTCAGCCTCCCAAGTGTTGGGATTATAGTTCTGAGCCACTGCACCTGGCCAAATTTAAAATTTAGAGTGAAAGATATCATAAACATATGATAAAAGCATTGTGGTTTTGTGAGAAAATATCCTTATTTCTTAGAAATGTATATTGAAATATTTAGACTAAAATATCTTAACATCTGTAAATTACTTTAAATATATTTCAACAGAAACGAGATAAAGCAGATATGACAAAATGTTAACAAGTTATCACATCCAGCTGATGAGTATATGAAGGTTCACTATTCTTTCCACTTTTCTATGTATGAAATTTTCAAACTATTTATTTAGAGACAAGGTCTCACTCTGTTACCCAGACTGGAGTGCAGTGGCGTGATCATGGCTCACTACAGCCTTGATCTCAAGTCCAAGCAATCCTCCTGCCTCAGCCTCCCAGGTAGCTGGGACCACAAGTGCATGAGACCATGCCCTGCTAATTTTTTTTTTTTTTTTTTTTTTAGAGAGAGAGAGATAGGGTCTTGCTTTGTTGCCTTGGCTGGTCTTGAACTCCTGGCCTCAAGTGATCTTCCTGCTTTGGTCTCCCACAGTGCTGGGATTACAGGCATATGCATTTTGTCTCAAAATACTTGTTTATTCCTTTTCCCCTCTCCATTCTCATTCTCTCAAGTCACTTCACAGTACATGGCTCTCTCTCACTTTGCTTGCTTTCTCTAGTGGAAAATCACCCTCCCTGTGTATCTGAGAACTCAGTCCTCATGAGCAAGGTCACAGTCAGAGAAAGAACATATTAAGGCCATCTGAATGATGGCCCCTTTGGGATAGATGATTCTCTCTGCAAATATGCTTGTGGACCAAACCAGGCCTGTTTGCTTGTTTAACACCCAAAAGGCCTTATTCTCTCATTGCCTTTTTCTTAAATCCCCGAAAGCTGTGCATCAGAGATAGCAGTTTTACCAGCAACCGAACCAAGAGTTCTCCAAATCCTGCCAGGTGAATCCTTTCCATCTGCTGTCTCAGTAGGCAGTGCATTGACGAAGGCACACGGTTTAGCATTCCTGCCCTCTCTGTTATTTTCTCCTCTTCTTCCTTCAGCGTTTGCAGCTGAATGTCAGATGCCTTAAGCACATATTATTATTTCATGAGAAGGTAATTCATGTGTATTCAAACTGTGGGACTTTTCTGGTTGCCCTTACAAGCTCCTCCTGGGATCCTGATTAATTATTGTCACATTGTTTCTCTAGAAGGCAGGAGGACCATTAGGATGTCAGGTGTGCAATTGTCAGTTGCTTTGGTTAGAATCCCTGGATGCAAAAATTTCTAACCCTAGGCCGGGCGCGGTGGCTCACGCTTGTAATCCCAGCACTTTGGGAGGCCGAGGCGGGTGGATCACGAGGTCAGGAGATCGAGACCACGGTGAAACCCCGTCTCTACTAAAAATACAAAAAAATTAGCCGGGCGTGGTGGCGGGCGCCTGTAGTCCCAGCTACTCGGAGAGGCTGAGGCAGGAGAATGGCGTGAACCCAGGAGACAGAGCTTGCAGTGAGCCGAGATTGCGCCACTGCACTCCAGCCTGGGCGACAGAGCGAGACTCCGTCTCAAAAAAAAAAAAAAAAAAAAAATTTCTAACCCTGCCCTGATTTTCACATTATTTTCCCACTATCTCATATCCTCAGGCCTCTCCTTTTTCCTCTTTTTCACCATATATTTAAAGGTCTTCATTATTT
>NW_026652296.1:55219771-55362271 GCF_009828535.3 Hylobates moloch | reverse complement strand
TAAACATATGATAAAAGCATTGTGGTTTTGTGAGAAAATATCCTTATTTCTTAGAAATGTATATTGAAATATTTAGACTAAAATATCTTAACATCTGTAAATTACTTTAAATATATTTCAACAGAAACGAGATAAAGCAGATATGACAAAATGTTAACAAGTTATCACATCCAGCTGATGAGTATATGAAGGTTCACTATTCTTTCCACTTTTCTATGTATGAAATTTTCAAACTATTTATTTAGAGACAAGGTCTCACTCTGTTACCCAGACTGGAGTGCAGTGGCGTGATCATGGCTTACTACAGCCTTGATCTTAAGTCCAAGCAATCCTCCTGCCTCAGCCTCCCAGGTAGCTGGGACCACAAGTGCATGAGACCATGCCCTGCTAATTTTTTTTTTTTTTTTTTTTTTAGAGAGAGAGAGATAGGGTCTTGCTTTGTTGCCTTGGCTGGTCTTGAACTCCTGGCCTCAAGTGATCTTCCTGCTTTGGTCTCCCACAGTGCTGGGATTACAGGCATATGCATTTTGTCTCAAAATACTTGTTTATTCCTTTTCCCCTCTCCATTCTCATTCTCTCAAGTCACTTCACAGTACATGGCTCTCTCTCACTTTGCTTGCTTTCTCTAGTGGAAAATCACCGTCCCTGTGTATCTGAGAACTCAGTCCTCATGAGCAAGGTCACAGTCAGAGAAAGAACATATTAAGGCCATCTGAGTGATGGCCCCTTTGGGATAGATGATTCTCTCTGCAAATATGCTTGTGGACCAAACCAGGCCTGTTTGCTTGTTTAACACCCAAAAGGCCTTATTCTCTCATTGCCTTTTTCTTAAATCCCCGAAAGCTGTGCATCAGAGATAGCAGTTTTACCAGCAACCGAACCAAGAGTTCTCCAAATCCTGCCAGGTGAATCCTTTCCATCTGCTGTCTCAGTAGGCAGTGCATTGACGAAGGCACACGGTTTAGCATTCCTGCCCTCTCTGTTATTTTCTCCTCTTCTTCCTTCAGCGTTTGCAGCTGAATGTCAGATGCCTTAAGCACATATTATTATTTCATGAGAAGGTAATTCATGTGTATTCAAACTGTGGGACTTTTCTGGTTGCCCTTACAAGCTCCTCCTGGGATCCTGATTAATTATTGTCACATTGTTTCTCTAAGGCATGAGGACCATTAGGATGTCAGGCGTGCAATTGTCAGTTGCTTTGGTTAGAATCCCTGGATGCAAAAATTTCTAACCCTGCCCTGATTTTCACATTATTTTCCCACTATCTCATATCCTCAGGCCCCCTCCTTTTTCCTCTTTTTCACCATATATTTAAAGGTCTTCATTATTTTAAGAAAATTGTACACACACATATCTATGCACTTTTAAAAACTTGATTTAATCATGGTTTACTTCTGTTCAGCTTCTCTTCTCCCCTTTGGTACCATCTTCTAGACCCACAGCCAAAACACAAGAAGCTGCTGGAATTTGGAAGACCTAGGCTGGGAACCCCTGGCTTAAACCAACAAGCATTTGGTAAAAATCCTGAGGCAGCTTCCAGTTTCAGGAGAAGATGTTATAGACTCACTTTTTCTGGCTTCTTCTTGTTAAACACAACCAAGTACCATGGAAAGAATTCAGCAATCATAAAAGGACTCTGAATGGCAGAAAGAAGATGGACGGACTAGGGACTCAGGACTCGAAGAATAACAGAACAGTTGGTTTTCTGGATTTTTTTTTTTTTTTTTTGAGACGGAGTCTCGCTCTGTCACCCAGGCTGGAGGGCAGTGGCGCGATCTCGGCTCACTGCAAGCTTCGCCTCCCAGGTTCGCGCCATTCTCCTGCCTCAGCCTCCCGAGTAGCTGGGACTACAGGCGCCTGCCACCACGCCCAGCTAATTTTTTGTATTTTTAGTAGAGACGGGGTTTCACCGTGGTCTCGATCTCCCGACCTCGTGATCCGCCCGCCTCGGCCTCCCAAAGTGCTGGGATTACAAGCGTGAGCCACCGCGCCCGGCCGGTTTTCTGGATTTTCTTTATCTTCCATATATCCTGGGCACCAGCCAGCCTGAAACCACAGACAGGCATAGGAGAGAGAAAGAGAAGGAAGGGAGGAAGGAAAGGAAAGAAGGGGAGGGGAGGAGAGGGGAGGAGAGGAGAGGAAGGGGGAAAGAAGGAAGGAAGGGAGGAAGGGAGGCAGGCAAGAGAGAGAGACAGGCACACACACACAGAGAGAAAGAGAGTTCTTCTCCCTCTGGCTAAGGGACCAGGAAAGGAGAACTCAGTAAGGAGATCCACACCCAGTGGCAGTGGTGGACCCAATCTCCTCACAGCACTAGCACCAGCAGAAATGAGTTTCCAACCACTCCCCTACTCCACAGCCACAGACAGCAGCAGGCCAGTACCCCTGCAGCAGTGGCAACAAAAGAATCCAAACCGGCCAACCCCCTTCACATCCCATCCCCACCAGCAGCAGGGGGCTCAATCTGCCCGTATCCGTGGTAACAGTGAAACCCATGCAGGCCAGGTCATCTACTGCCCCACACCAGGTGATGGCAGGTAGGCTCCTGCACTTGCACAAGCAGTGCCAGCAGGCCTGGTATCTTTCAGGCATTCATGCAGAGGCAGAAGGTGGCCTAGGGCATCCCCCACACCCACATAATGACACCAGTCAACCTAGAGAAGTGCTTTCTGCCTCTCTAGGCACCATATGTAGCAACCCAGTAGGAGCTTAAGCAGAGCCCCAAGAGCAAAGCAGACCAGAATAGCACTGTGAAGGCTCAGAAAACACAACTGTCATTAAAACTATAGCCCACAAAAGTAGGCAAAACTGACACAATAAACCTAAACAGGGCGGCTGCCTGCTAAAATAGAAGATTTATATAGAATCAAGAGTCTCGTAACATAACTTGCAAAATGTCCAGGATACAATTGAAAATGACTTGTCATACCAAGAACCAGGAAAGTCACAACTGGAGCGAGAAAAGGCAACAGCTGACATTGATAGTGAAATGAATCAGATGGTGGAACTATCTGGCAAAGATTTTAAAGCAACTGCCATAACGTAGTTTCAGTAAGCAATTATAAAATCCTTTGAAACATATGAAAAAATAGAAAACCTCAGCAAAGAAATAGAAGTTAAAAAGGAACCAAATGGAAACCACAGAATTGAAACGTGCAGCAACAAAATTTAAAAACTCGCTGGGTGGGCTCATTGGTAGCGTGGAGATTACAAAAGATAAAGTCACTGACCTTGAGGACAATTCCATTGAATTTATTCAATTTGATCAACAGAGAGAAGACAGATGAGGTAAAGGGTGGGAAGGAAGGAAGGAACTACGAGACAATAACAGAAGACCTAACATTCAGAACCCAGAAAGACTCCAGAAAGATTTGAGGGCTAAACAAGTATTGAAAACATAAGGGCTGAAAACTTCCCAAATTTGGTGAAAGACAGAAACCTACAGATTCACAAAGCTGAGTGAACCCGAAATAGGACCGATCAAAAGAAATCCTCACCAAAACACATTATAATTAAACTTCTGAAGATGAAAGAAAAAAATCTTAAGAGCAACCAAGGAGGAATGCATTATCCATAGGCAAACACCAATTTGAATGAGAACAGATTTTTCATCTGAAACCAGGGAGGCTAGAATGAAGTGGCTCAGCATTTTTCAAGTGCTGAAAGAGAAGAACTGTCAACCATGAATTCTACATACAGCGAAACTGTATTTTAAGAATGAAGGAGAAATAAGAGAATGTGTGGCCAGCAGTCCTACCCTTAAAGAATGCGAAAGGAAGCTCTCCAAACAAAAGAAATGCTAAAAGAAGGCTGGAAGTTCCGAAAAGAAAGAACAACAGAATGGATAAAAAGAAAAGAAAATATAATAGACTATTCTCCTTATGAGTTTCTTAACTCATATTTGACAGTTGAGGCAAAAATTATAACATCTATTGTGGTGCTTAATAGATGCAGAGGAAGTACTTGAGGTAATTATACTTAAAAAGAGAGGCAGGTTACGATATTATGATGTAATAAAAAATACATATTTTGTCTCTGGCTCTAGTTTCTTGCACAGAGCTGCTAAAACCATTGTAAAGTCCTGAGCAAAAGAGATGCTAAGTGCATCTTTTGTTCTAATATTTGGTCTTTAAGCCCAGGTCCTGACACAGAGCTCCTAATACCTTGGAGTTTCCTGGGGGATGGGAGGGTCTTTTGTTCTATTGAGGCAACTCTTGGTGGATTCCTAGATGGAGGCTGGTGACCAGAAAGACCGAGCCATAAGTAGAAGCTTGAAACTTTCAGCCCCACCTCCCATTCTCTGGGAAGGGGAGGGGAGCTGGAGATTGGGTTAATAATAGATCATGCAGACATGATGAAGCTTCCATAAAAATCCCTGAACTACAGCGTTCAGAGAGTTTCTGGGCTGCTGAACACATGGTGGGGCAAGGAAAACGATGTACCCACAGCTGGCAGGGAAGCTCTACAGCCCTTTCCACAGACTTTGCCCTGTGATTCTCTTATCTGGCTGTTGATCTGTATTCTTTATCATATACTTTAATTTTAATTTAATTTAATTTTTTTTTTGAGATGGAGTATCGCTCTGTCGCCCAGGCTGGAGTGCAGTGGCACGATCCCAGCTCACTGCAGCCTCCGCCTCCTGGGTTCAAGCGATTGTCCTGCCTCAGCCTCTCAAGTGTCTGGGATTACAGGCATGCACTGCCACCCTGGCTAATTTTTGTATTTTATTTTCACCTTGTTGGCCAGGCTGGTCTCAAACTCCTGACCTCAAGTGATCCACCCATCTCGGCCTCCCAAAGTGCTGGGATTTACAGGCATGAGCCACCACACCCAGTCTGTCATATACTTTATAATAAACCAGTAGATGTAAGTGTTTCCTTGAGTTCTATGAGCCATGCTGCCAAACTATCAAACCTAGAGAGGGGGTTTTGGAAATCTCAATTCATAGCTAGAAGTGTATGTGACAACGTGGGGCATGAGATTGGTGACTGAAGTGGGGGTCAGTGTTGGGTGACTGGGCCCTTAACCTGTGGGATCTGATGCTATCTCTAGGTAAATAGTGTCAGAATTGAGTTAAACTGTAGCACACTCGGTGTCTGCTGGAGGATTGCTTGGTATAAGGAAAAACATTCTTGTATCTGATCACAAAGTGTGTAGTGTGTTGAGTATGAGAGTAGAGTAGGAGAAAGCCGTCAGTTTATTTTTTCCTCCCATGCACACAGGTAAAGGGACCTAAATGGAAGTAGTGTTTCAGTATGTCACTGAGTGATAAAATGTCAATATACTAGGCTGCAATAAGATATGTGTATATATTTTAACACCTCGAGCAACAACTTAAAAAAAAACTACACAAAATGATTTATTCAAACACATATAAATAAAACACCAAGGTGACACCCTGAAAAATGTTCAAGTAACTCCTAGAAAGGCAAATAAAAAAACACATTAAAGAAATACTCAAATGACAAACTTAAGCCTTGACATATCAATGATCACTTTAAATGTATACAGTCCAAATACATAAATTACAGTGTAGATATCGTCAGAATACTCCCCTCCCGCAAAAAAACAAAAAACCATGGCCCTACTATATACTGTCTAAAAGAAACTAACTTCAAATATAACAACAGGTAAGTTTAAATTAAGAGAATGGAAAAATATATATTACACTAACATTAATTAATTGTAAAAAACAATGGGAGTAGTGGCTCACTGTAAAAAAGTGGGAGTGATGCCTGTGATCCCAGTGCTTTGGGGGGCCAAGAAGAGAGAATCGCTTGAGGCCAGGAGTTTGAGACTAGCCTGGGCAACATAGCCAGACCCTGTCTCTTAAAAAATATATTTTTTAATTAGCTGGGCATAGTGACACATGCCTGTTAGTCCTAGCTACTAGGGAGGCTGAGGTGGAAGGTTGTTTGGGCCCAGGAGTTCAAGGCTACAGTGAGCTATGATTGCACCACCACAATCCAGCCTGGGTGACAGACTGAGATCCTATTTCTAAATAAATAAATAAATAAAAAGCAGGAGTGACTATATTGATATCATATACAATGAACTTCAAAACAAAGAAAACATATTACACAATTATCAATCTGACAAAGCAATCTTAAATACATATGTACCAAACAACAGAACTCCACAATTATAGTTTAGGAACTTCAGCACCCCACTCTCAGCAATTAATATAACTACTTGTCGTAAAATTAGCAAATATATAGAAGAAATGAACAACACCATCAATCAACAAGATTTTACTTATATTTATAGAATATTCTATCCAGTAATAGCAGAATATACATTCTGTACAAGCCTCAAAAAGCATTCAGCAAGATAGACAATAACCTGAATGATAAAACACACCTCAATAAATTTAAAATAATTGAAATCATACAGAGATTTTCCTCAACCATAACAGAATCAAAATAGAAATCAATAACAGAATATAACAGGAATGTCTTCAAACACTTGGAAATTAAACAACACACTTCTAAACAAATGAATAAACTTCTAAACCCATGAGTCAAAGGTAAAGTCTGAAAGGGTTGAGGGGGAGACACACAGAAATGAATTAAAATGAAAAAATACATCATATTAAAGAAGGGTGCAGTTTAAGTAGTGCTGAGTGGAAAATTTATAGCACTAAATGCTTGCATTAGAAATTAGGAAAACAAATTCAAATTTAAGTTCTTAGTTCAAGAAATTAGAAAAAGAAGAGCAAAATAGATCCAAAGTAAGCAGAAAGTAGGAAATAATAAAAATAAGAGCAGAAATCGCCAAATGTGAGAAAAAGAAAACAATACAGGAAATCAGGCAACATGGCTCACACCTGTCATCTCAGCACTTTAAGAGGCGGAGGAGGGAGGATTGCTTGACCTCAAGAGGTTAAGGCTACAGTGAGCCACATGTGCACCACTCTACTCCAGCCTGGGTGACTGTGAGACTCTGTCTCAAAAAAAAAAAAAATAAGAAGAAGAATAAAAAAGAAAAGAAAATCAATGAAACCAAAAGCTGGTTCTTCAAAAATAAACTAAAAATCACCGATATCACTATTCTGTATGATAGTGGATACATAAACTTACACACGGGACAAAATTGCATAGAACTAAATATGCACAAGTGACTACAAGTCAAAATGGAGAAACTGGCATAAGATCTATCAGTATCAACGGCAATATCCTGGTTGTAGATATTATACTACAGTGTTGCATAATGATATCATTGAAGGAAACTGGGTAAAGGATAAATAGGATCGCTGTCAGTTTTTAACAACTGCACATTTATCTACATTTATCTCAAAATAAAAAGTTTAATTTTAAAATGTTGAGGGTCAAAAAGTTGGGCCAGTTTCATCTGAGCAGTTGGGGCCACTCATGCAGCTTCAGTCATCTGGTATATCACCTGGTGCTGAATGCTCCTAGATGGCCTTGTTTGCATTTCTGGTAGTTAGGGCTGGTGTTGACTGGGGCATTACATAGAGGTAGAGTTCCTAGAGGGCATATCCCACCACACAAGCACTCTTCAAGCCTCTGCTTACATCACATGCGCCACTGGGCAAAGCAAGTCACATGGCCATACTCAGAGTCATTATGGGAAAGCACTACACACAGGCACGTAACACAAGGAAGCGTGATTCATTGGCAGCCATTTCTAAAATGATCTCCCACAAAGGGTGAGAATATTTTTCTTTCTTCTTTCTTTCTCTCTTTCTTTCTTTCTTTCCTTCCTTCCTTTTTCTTTCTTTTCTTTTTTCTTTCTTTCTTTCTTTCTTTCTTCTTTCTCTCTCTCTCTCTTTCTTTTCTTTTTTTTTGAGATGGAGTCTCACTCTGTCACCCAGGCTAGAGTGCAGTAGCATGATCTCGGCTCACTGCAACCTCCACCCCCCAGGTTCAAGCAATTCTCCCTGCCTTAGCCTCCAGAGTAGCTGGTATTATAGGTGCCTGCCACCACGCCCAGCTAATTTTGTATTTTTTAGTAGAGATGGGGTTTTGCCATGTTGGACAGGCTGGTCTTGAACTCCCAGCCTCAGGTGATCTGCCCGCCTCAGCCTCCCAAAGTGCTGGGATTACAGGCATGAGCCACTGCGCCCAGCCTGCTCACATATTTTTAAACACCTTTCCACATTTAGATATTTCCCAGCCTTGGAAATACACCTTTCCCAGCTTCCCTTGTCAATCAGTGTGCTGCACACACAGGACTTGGCTCTGCCAACCAGACACAAGTGTGGGGCTCAGAGATTACCTATGAAGAAACAGGCAGGGCATCTGGGCATCCATTTTGTTGAAGCTGAGGCAATTGGAAATAGCATATTTCTGGAGGGGTGGCAACAACAGCTTGACTGTGGCAGAGGTGGTGTGATTCAGGGCTTGGTGAGGGTGAGGGTGGTTTCCTGACCAGGGTGAAGGAAGCCTCGTACAGAAGTCAGAGGCAGCCATATCTCCCTTGCCATTCTAGTTCTGTGGTGTGAGCTGGAAAGTCGTTGCTATAATCCCAGCCTATAGCTTATTCTTCTAGCCCTTTCAACATTTTGGTGCATTTCTAGCAAATCCCTCTTCCTTAAATTAGCTAGAGTGGTGTGGGAAACCAAAATATGCCACCCCAAAATATACTTCTTTGGCATATTTCAAGTTGGTTATTCAGAAAAGCTGCAGATGGGAATAGCTCTGAAAAAGCTACCCTCTTGTAAAAGAAATTTACATCTATCTGCATTAGTAAAGAGAGCAGGAGATGCAGGCACAGGATTTCTCTGAGGTTCTCTTATCCATATCTAGGAAAGAGTAACTCACAGGAAAATGAGACTGGTGGTCTGAACTTGTGTTTTTGTTTATTTATTTATTTTAGTTAGGGTCTCACTTCCTCACCCAGGCTAGAGTACAGGGGCATGATCATGGCTCCCTGCAACCTTGAACTCCTAGGCTCAAGTGATCCTTCCACCTCAGCCTCCTGAGTAGCTTGGATTATAGGCACATGGCACCAACCCCAGCTAATTTTCTTTTAATTGTTTTAGAGATGGAGTCTTGCTATGTTGCCCAGGCTGGTCTTGAACCTCTGGCCTCAAGCAATCCTCCCACCTCAGCCTCCCAAAGCAGTGAGATTACAGGCATGAGCCACCATGCCCAGCCTGATACTTTTAAAGGTCTGACAGAGAAACCTTTACCACAGGCTGCCATCTATTTTGTTCTCAGGACTGCTACCTGAGAGATTTCATCTGCATAGTAAGACAGGCTTTGCTTGACTTGCTTTTCTTCCCCTCACCCTCCCATAACTTGTTACCACCTACCCCCAGGAGCCTCAAGCTCCTATTTCTTCCCATATATTATAAGAACTTCAGTCGTCTGGCTCTTCTTTGAGTCTCATATTTTGTATGGCTTCTGTGCATTTGCATGTAAATAAATTTATATGCTTTTTCTCCTATTAATCTGTCTATTGTCCATTTGTTTTATAGACCCAAATTATTGAACCTTCAGAAGCAGGGGGAAGAAAAATTCCCTTCACCCCTACAGCAGTGGATTCAGTTGTCTGCAGGTGGTAATGCTAGTGGATAAAAATCTCTTTTTGAATTATCAGCTATATGTCGGTCTTGCCTATTCAAAAATAAACAAAATTGTAATTTAAAAATGAATAATGTAAAAGGGTGTGATCTAAATCTTCCCCAATCCCTGTTTAATGTCTGTCTCCCAAGCAGTCCCTCTCCCTCCTGACCTCAACCTCTCATTTTTCCCTGAAGCACAATCTTGAGCCCTGCTTAATCTGTATGAAACCACTATTTTTGTTGGTCAAAATAGCCAAGAACTAGCAATTCCATAGTCTTCAACTTCACACTTGCCGTTTGTATTAGTCTGTTCTCAAGCTGCTAATAAAGACATACTTGCGACTGGGTAATTTATAAAGAAAAGAGGTTTACTTGACTCACAGTTCCACATGGCTGGGGAGGCCTCACAATCATGGCAGAAGGCAAACGAGGAGCAAAGTCACATCTTACATGGTGACAGGTAAGAAAGCTTGTGCAGGGGAACTCCCATTTATAAAACCATCAGAGCTCATGAGACTTACTCACTACCATGAGAACAGTAAGGGGGAAACTGCCCCCATGATTCAATTATCTCCACCTGGTCCCTCTCACTACACGTGGGAATTATAGGAGCTACAATTCAAGACGAGATTTGGGTGAGGACACAGCTGAACCATATCATCATTCTTCTGAATTTACCTTCTCTCAAAACTCCAGCTATTATCCATCTGCCAATTTTCAAGTCTTTACCAAGGTTCTATCCTATATAACTCTAATTTCCCATGGAACATTCTACTTATATGTGTCCTTGTCACTTTAAAGAAAATGTATAGAAATCAAATGTATCCTCTTTCCCACAAGTTAATATTCTCATCTGATGCCTCTAATCTGTCCATGGCACTAACATTTTCTAAGTCACTCAGGCTTGACGAAGTGTGGATTCATTGTGACTTTTACTTCTAAATGTCTCACTGTATACAGCAAGAAGTGGTGGTTAAGAGCTGAGACACAGGAGGAGGCCTGCCTGGGTGTGAATTTTGACTTGGCCATTTATTAGTGTATGTCCTTGGGCATGTTATTTAACCTGACTGTGCCTCAGTTTCCTCAACTGTAAAACAGGAATAACAATAGTGCTTAGTTCAGCAGGCACAAATGAGTTCAGATTTTTACAGACAGTTCCTGACTTATGGCTCAACTTAAGGTTTTTTATCGTTACAGTGGCATGAAATCATTCAGTACACTCCTCAACTTTTGATGGGATTACAATTTCATAAACCTATCACAAATTGAAAATATTCTAAATCAAGCGAATTAAGATATTTTCAATTTATGATGGATTTATTGGGCTATAACCTCATCTTAAATCAAGGAACATCTATATAGTATTCAGAACAGCACCTAGTATATAGTGTTTTTTTTTTTTAATTTGTTTGTTTGTTTGTTTGTGACGAAGTTTTGCTCTTATTGCCCAGGCTGGAGTGCAATGGCGTGATCTCAGCTCACCGCAACCTCTGCCTCCCGGGTTCAAGTGATTCTCCTGCCTCAGCCTCCCGAGTAGCTGGGATTACAGGCGTGTGCCACCATGCCCGGCTAATTTTGTATTTTAAGTAGTAACGGGGCTTCTCCATGTTGATCTGGCTGGTCTCGAACTCCTGACCTCAGATGATCTGCCTGCCTCAGCCTCCCAAAGTGCTGGGATTACAGGCATGAGCCACCGCACCCAGCCAGAGAGCATTTTGGGAGGCCAAGGTGCACAGATTGCTTGAGCCCAGGATCTTGAGACCAGCCTGGGCAACATGGCAAAACCCTGACTCTACAAAAAATACAAAAAATTAGCTGGGCTCGGAGGCGTGTGCCTGTAGTCCAAGCTACTTGGGAGCCTGAGGTAGGAGAATCACCTGAACCTGGGAGATAGAGGCTGCAGTGAGCCATGATTGTGCCATTGCACTCCAGCCTGGGGGGCAGAGTGAGACCCTGTCTCAAACACACACACACACACACACACACACAACCTCTTACACCTGCCTTGTCTTTTTCTTCCCAACACCATCACCTGCATCATTTTCATCTCCTTAAGGACCTCCTCAAGGTTCTCCCTGCTGCCAGTTCTCCCCTTTTCAGCCTCTTCCATGCACTGCTGCTACCAAGTTGATTTTCCCAAATCACTAAGGGGATCCTATCTCATCCCCCACAGAAAGCTCCTTAATGCCAACAAAAGGAAACCCCACCACAGGTCCACACTGATCAAACCCAGATGTTCTGCCCTCTCCACATTTCTGAGACTGGACCCGCCAAAACGTTCCTTTCCTTCTCTAGCTCCCACGGCTCTACCCAACTACTCATTTGCACTTTAACTGCTACATAGCAGGACTGTCCTTTAACTGTTAACATGTGTACATCTGCCTTCCTTGAACAGGCAGAAAGTTCTTGAAGGCTGGAGAGCTTATACCACCCATACCAGGCACAGACTAGTGCTGGGTAAATACCAACCAAGACGTAATTTTTTTCTGTATTCACACTTCCTTTTCAGCTTCCTGGTGGAGCCATCCTGACAACATCTTTCTCTTTCCTACAACTGAAACTATAATTTTAAAACCAAGAGCAAGGGGCCAGTGTGGGAGATGGGTTCGTACTTTCTGAAAGACATCATGGCCGAAGGAAGAGTCCAGTTGCAGGCGTGAGAGGCTAAAGCACTTCCATTAACAAGCAGGGTGTCCAGTGAGGCTCATCTACCTCCTCTGAACTTCATTTCCGTGTCTGCAAATGAGGACATTAACAAAGCTCCCAGTCCCCCTCAGGCTTAAACATTCTGTGACAAATCTCTAAGAGGGTGGATTTGGGAAACTAATTTTCAAATTAATTGAGCAGTGTGGAGTTATTGCACGAATTAAACTGCTGTCCATAACAGTTCATTTCCTGAGTTTGTTTATCAACCAATGTTTAATAGGCACTATTTATTCTGCAGTATCATGGGTGGAGTGCTATGGAGACACAGAAGTTGTATCTCACCAGATCCATAGCTTCAAAAAAAGTTTATTATGTAATTAGAGTTTATTATATAATAAAAGCTCACCAAGCTCATGATCTGGCAAATGACATAGTTTGTTTGCCTAAGCCTTCTTTTGTAAAATAAGAAGGTTTTACTTGAATCATTACGTATAATACCCCTGGGAGCTGTGTGTTCTATGTGTCATTTCTATGTTATTTTATTTGAAATACACACACACAGTATGTTTCAGTGTAAATATATGCATTTAAAATGTATATATTTTAAATATCTCCATCAACAGGCTGATTCTTAAAACTTTTCAATATACCAAATAATGTAGATTTTCAAATATACACAAAAATATAGAGAATTGTATTATGAACTCCATGTACTGATCACCTACCTTCAACAGCCATCAGCTTTCTGCCATTCTTTTTCAGCAGATCCCACCACCACCTCCCTCTGTGTGTGTGTGTGTGTGTGTGCGCGCGCGCACGCCAAGACACTGCTCCTCAAGCTAAGGACTCTTTTGTTAGATTTCCGATCTGCCATGGACCAATCAGCTCACACCCAAGCCACACATAACACACCATGCAGGTTCAACAACACCCAAACTAAGTTCTATTCTCATTAGAGTCCACCAATCACTACTTGGATGCCATGGCAATGTCAAAGTACTATAGCCATTTCTAAATACTTGTTGTCAATTTCTGCACTTGTTACTACAGACCAAGAGCACGCAATTTGCAAACTGGCCCCAGTCCTCAGACTTTGAGTAGTACTGCACTAGAGTATTTTAAAATCAAATCTAAGGCATTTTTATTGCAACTGCAAATTCAGCATGTATCTCCAATGGATAAGTATGTTTTTGTTGTTGTTGCTCTGTCACCCAGGCTGGAGTGCAGTGGTGTGATCTTGGCTCACTGTAGCCTCTGCCTCCCGAGTAGCTGAGACTATAGGTATGCACCACCACACCCGGCTAATTTTTTGTAATTTTGGTGGAGAAAGCATTTCACCATGTTGCCCAGGCTGGTCTGGAACTCTTGAGCTCAAGCGATCTGCCCGCCTCGGCCTCCCAAAGTGCTGGGATTATAGGCGTCAGCCATGGTGCCCAGCCTTGTACTTTTTAAAAACAACCAGAATATAATACTCCCAAGAAAATAATCAATAATTCCTGAACATCATCTAATATTTAGTCCATATTCAATTTTCCCCATTGTCTCAAAAATGCCTTCTTACAGTTGGTTTGTTTGAATCAGGATTCAAACAAGGACTTTGCATTTGGTTGACATAGCTTTTAAGCCAAACTATAGTAGTCTCTCTCTCCTTTAAAAGCTGTTTTTAAGCCACTCTCCAAATAGATTGGTTTACCATTAACTATAAAAGGTTTCCTGACCCATATTGCTTCAAGCGGTTTTTGCATGCATTTACTTTATGCCACAGTGTGACTGTGGCTTAAAAACAAATTACTTCTTCCCCCTAAAAATACCCATAATCTATGCCTATTAGAGGCACATTTACATTACCCAGACTTTTTGCTGGGGTGCCAGAACTATTTAGATTACCATGTATTAAAAAAGTGCCAGTCACTCTCACGGTCTCATCATCTCTGGTTCTCTTTGTCTCCAGTGGGCCCATTCATTGAGCAGATATCTGTGAATACTATTAAATGAACCATGGATGTTCTTGCCCTTGATATTCCAAAGCAGTTTTTACCAGGTACATTCATTTCTTTGGGGACCTATACAGACATATAGTGGGCATAGTGGGAAAGTGAGGAACTGAATATGGCTTGAGATACTCAAGTGACTCGATTTGGACCAGACCCATCTGTGGCTGTCACACAATGACATCTTTTTCCATACCCCTCACCTCTAAGGCTACAGAAGCTCAGGTAGCTTTGGGTCTTCACTGGCCAACATTTTAGGAAGAATCATAGAAAAATCATAGAACAGAAAAATAATCTCAGCAACTCTGCAGTCAAGCCCCCTGAAGGGATGGAGACGAAGGCCCCCACAGCTATCTAGATGCCTCCTGGACAAGGGCCCAGGTCTCTGACCTCCAGAGGAAGCTCTGTGTATATGGGATATCAATTTCTATGCCACTCAGGGTTCTCAGTTGCACATAACAGAAGAGGATTCTGGCTGACTTTAATAGAAGGATAGTAGGTGGCTAACAGAATTGACAGGATGGGTAACCAGGTTTTGAAATCAGGTAGGCTCTGAGGGAGGCCGGGCAGCAAGGACACAGCCTAGACCATGCGTCAGGGGCAGTCTGCGTAGGATGTCCCTAACTGTGGCTCTGCTGCCACTCTGGCTGCTGGACATCAACACAACTGAACACAGGAGCCAGATGCCACTGCTGCTTGAAATTCTAAACTATCCCTGAGTCTAAATTAAAAGTCCTGGTGTAGGCAAAAGAAAGAGAGATCAGACTGCCACTGTGTCTATGTAGAAACGGAAGACATAAGAAACTCCACTTTGACCTGTACCCTGAACAATTGCTTTGCCCTGAGATGCTGTTAATCTGTAACTTTGCCCCAACCTTGAGCTCACAAAAACATGTGTTGTATGGAATCAAGGTTTAAGGGATCTAGGGCTGTGCAGGATGTGCCTTGTTAACAAAATGTTTACAGACAGTATGCTTGGTAAAAGTCATCGCCATTCTCCAGTCTCGATAAACCAGGGGCACAATGCACTGCGGAAAGCCACAGGGACCTCTGCCCTGGAAAGCAGGGTATTGTCCAAGGTTTCTCTCCATGTGATAGTCTGAAATATGGCCTCGTGGGATGGGAAAGACCTGACTGTCCCCCAGCCCGACACCCGTGAAAGGTCTGTGCTGAGGAGGATTAGTAGAAGAGGAAAGCCTCTTGCAGTTGAGATAGAGGAAGGCCACTGTCTCCTGCCTGCCCCTGGGAACTGAATGTCTCGGTATAAAACCCGATTGTACATTTGTTCTATTCTGAGATAGGAGGAAAACCGCCCTGTGGCGGGAGGCGAGACATGTTGGCAGCAATGCTGCTCTGTTATTCTTTACTCCGCTGAGATGTTTGGGTGGAGAAAAGCATAAATCTGGCTTACGTGCACATCCAGGCATAGCACCTCCCCTTGAACTTATTTGTGACACAGATTCCTTTGCTCAGGTTTTCTTGCTGACCTTCTCACTATTATCACCCTGCTCTCCTACCGCATTCCTCTTGCTGAGATAGTGAAAATAGTAATCAATAAAAACTGAGGGAACTCAGAGACCAGTGCTGGTGCTGGTCCTCTGTATGCTGAGCGCCAGTCCCCTGGGCCCACTGTTCGTTCTCTATACTTTGTCTCTGTGTCTTATTCCTTTCCTCAGTCTCTCGTCCCACTTGATAAGATATACCCACCGGTGTGGAGGGGCAGGCCACCCCTTCATCCCGGGTGAGAGCATTTGATTTGCTGAGACTAGATAATATGACTGTCCTCTAGTGGCCAGGGACCAGGGAAAGGGCATCTGGCTCAGCTCCCTTCTATAGTAGGAAGTAGATCCTGCCTGCCTTCATGACCTCTTCACAGAGGGAAGGGCATTAGGATGCTAAGTAACCCCCACAACCACAAATGACTATTTCACCTCCCCATTTGGACTTCTGTGAGCATATAGACATCACCAACAGTTTTGTTTTTGTTTTGTTTTTCTTGAGACAGGGTCTCACTCTGTCACCCAGGCTAGAGGGCAGTGGCATTATCACGGCTCACTGCAGCCTCTGACCTTCTGGGAACAAGCAACCCCGCAGCCTCAGCCTCCTGAGTACCTGGGACTGCACGCATGAGCCACTATGCTTGGCTAGTTTTCTATTTTTTAATTTCTTGTAGAGACGAGCTCTTGCAGTTTTGCCCAGCCTGGTCTTGAACTCCTGGGCTCAAGCAATTCTCCTACCTTGGCCTCCCAAAATTCTAGGATTAGAGGTATGAGCCACTGTGCCTGCCAGTTACTTTATTACTACAAAACATGGAGGAATTTCCTATCACTCCTCAAATGAGTTACACCCCCCACAAAAAGCACTGTTCTAAGTGCTGAGTTTGCAAAGGGCTTTAACCTCACCGAAGGGGAAAGAATTTCTTCTTCTGTCTCGCTAGTTCACTGATTGCCTCCTTCTGGCCCAATGTCTGGGGGAAAACCAAAGATCAATCTGTCCACTTGACTTTTGCTCAGATGCTTAGTGTGCAGCACTTTAGCTTCCAGGGGCATGGAAACTTCTTCTCCAAGGGTTCCATTAGTGATTAGATGTGCACTTTAAAGTATGTCATGCTGCCACGTATCAGGCTGGGACAGAGATGAACTGGAACATGAGAGATGTGTTGAGGTGACAGCCAGGATTCTGCCATTGTTCTTTCAGTGTATTTCTGATGCCTCTCAAATTCCATAAGGGGAGGTGCTGATGTCTGTGGTTAAGTAACATGAGGCCAGAGCTGACACTGTGGCAGCTGCTCCCAAAGGTACAGAGTTTCTTCATTGCCAGGAAAAGATGTCCTTGAATTTTCTGGGCTGAGGTAAGAAAGTTTGGCAGATCCTGCCTTCTCTGCTTTCTGTTTGCCTTAATGGATTACAAGATAGAAAATAAGGAGCCAGAAGGACCTTCAGAGAATCTATCCACGGCCTGTGTGTTTTAGGTTCCCCCAGAAATAGACTCTCAGGCACAAATTCAAGTGCAAGTAGTTTATTTGAGTGGGAAAGCAAGGAACTGAGTCAGGAGCGGGAAAGAAGCAGTAAAAGGTACATTATCAAGCAAGTTACCACTGTGGGCACCTGGAACTTAATCCTACTGGAGCCAGTGTAGACTGTAAGCTTCAAGGTTATCCTGCAAAAGGAGCAAGGCAGCTGGGGTATTTAAACACCAGTCCCCATCTATCTTTGGTTGAAGGCTGAAACTGGGAGGGCACTAATTTCCCAGTGCTTCCAGCTTGCTGTGTGAATGGGCAAAGCAAGCTCTGGCCACCAGACAAAGCCCTCAGGCAAAGAGGCAGATGCTGGCAGTTGAAAGTCAGGTGCCATGGCACAAAATGCTAAGGCCCGAGGGGCATGGGCAGGGCACCCAAAGCATCTGCTGTACTGTGTCCACTCTCATCCTCCAGACTTGTAGACAAACTTCCTGTTCATCACTCATTCAAAGCCCAGCATAAATCTTCCCAGAATCATCCGGGCATGGTAGCTCATGCCTATAATCCTAGCACTTTGGGAGGCCAAGGCAGGTGGATCACCTGAGGTCGGGAGTTCAAGACCAGCCTGACCAACATGGAGAAATCCTGTCTCTACTAAAAACACAAAATTAGCCTGGTTGGTCGTGCATGCCTGTAATCCCAGCTACTCAGGAGGCTGAGGCAGGAGAATCACTTGAACCCAGGAGGCAGAGGTTGCGGTGAGCCAATATCGCACCATCACACTCCGGCCTGGGCAACAAACTCCATCTCAAAAAAAAAAAAAAAAAAATTCTTCCCAGAATCAATCAGGAGGTGCACATGCTCCACCAGATTCCTAATTGGTACAGGTGGCTTATTTCACTATTTACTGCTCAATAACTCTCCACCCGTGTTACAGAGTCACTCGAGTTTAATCTTCTTTCAACCCTGCCAGAAAACTCATCAGCAGCCCATGGACCCTGACCACAGCCCTGGCATAACTGAATAAATGCTGACTCATTGACTAACTCTCGTTTCCTTCTATTCAGCAAATGTCCTGGATATTTGGAAATGCCACAGTTCACAGCCAATGCACTTTCAGCAAGTCCTGAAAAATGATTTGGAGAGGTTTACAATTCGCTAAATGTGTTGAGTCTGGGATTGGTAGAGAACCAAGACCTTGGGAGAATGAATGTTTCTCTTCTCTGGGACATAGGTCGGGTTCCTTCAGGACTATGGATAGAATTTGCTTAAACTGTGGGTCAGCTAGCTGTGAGTTGGCAACTTGGGGGTGTCTGAGAGGCTGGGATTGTGGTGAAAGCAGAAACACTTGCTTAGTTTTGTCTGGTGTATGAACGTCCTACTAAGATTTACTGAAAGAATTGAAAGACCATCTGAGGTTTGCCACGTGATCTTATATTAATAAAAGGATATCTTTGAGTCTCATGTCTTGTTGGTTTTCATCATTTATTTTTTTTCTTTTTCACCCTGAGTATCAGCCTTTAATAGAAATTGTGATATCTCAGGATCAGGTGGTTTCATCAAAAAGAACCTTAATAGGTCACCTGGGCAGTCTCTCGGTCTCCAGGCTATACCATGCTTAAACTATTCCTAACAGGACGCTGCTTATCCACGGTCTGGAAATTTTTCCAAAAGTGGGGTCAGGCTGGGTGCAATGGCTCACGTCAGCCTGACCAGGCTGGCCAACATGATGAAACCCCATCTCTACTAAAAATACAAAAATTAGCCAGGCTAGTCTGGCTAATTGGGAGGCTGAGGCAGGAGAATCACTTGAACCCGGGAGGCAGAGGTTGCAGTGAGCCGAGATTGCGCCATTGCACTCCAGCCTGGGCACAGAGCGAGACTCCATCTCAAAACAAAACAAAACAAGACAAAACAAAAGAGGGGTCAAAGAAATGCCATCTGCATTATCAGCACCTATATTTTTCTGCCCAGATCATAAAGTTTATAACATCTACCTTATTTATATCAAACGTGTCATCTATGTCTGTATTTACAGCTGTATCATTTATCTATAAGCTGTGTCTTATAACATCATTTGCCTCTACATTTCCACATACTCTGCCTACATCTGTGTTCACAGCTCTATCATCTACAGCTACATTTTCATCTTTACTATCTGCACCACCTACACCTATGCTTATATCACATCAATATCTACTTCAACATTTTTATCTGTACCATCTGTACCATCTGTACCATCTGTACCAGTGGTTCTCAACTGGAGCAACTTTGCCCAGGGACAGTTGGCAACTTCCAGAAAGACTTCTTATTGTTACAGCTCAGGGTTGGGAGAAGAATGCCCTCAGCATCTAAGCCAGAGATGCTGCTAAATCCCAGGGATACTGCAAAATCCTGCAACGCACAGGATAGTCCTTGACAACAAAGATATATCCGGCCTAAAATATCAATAGTGCTGAGGTTGAGAAGCCCTAATCTATGTCACCTACCTCATCTGCATCCATATTTACAGCTATGCCAAGCACATCTGCATCTATATTCACATCTACTCTATCTACGTCTGTGTATATATCTACACCGTCCACTCTACATTGGCATCTACGGAATCGACAGCTACTTCTACAGCATCTATAATATCTATGTCAACTCCATCGACATCATCCATATCTACGGGATCTAAACTTTGCGTGCACATCTATATCTAATTATACACATGATATAACAATCAACGCATGCTTGTTATATCAAAATGAGTGGTCCTTTTAGACTAGAAGGAAAATTTAATTTTAATTTTTCCCTCCACTGGCCACATACATAAAACATGAGTGGAACAGATCCTTACCTGGCAGGGGAGATACCATGATCATGAAGGTGGTTTTCCCAGGGTGAGGTTCCATTGCACTCCAGAGGTGCTGACCCTGTGATTTCCCCAAATGTGGGAAACGCAACTGCATAATTTGTGGCAGTGGGAACTATGTTCTCACTATCCCCTGTTTTTTTTTTTGTTGTTGTTGTTGTTGTTTGTTGTTTGCTTTTTCTGAGACGGAGTCTCACTCTATCACCCAGGCTGGAGTTCAGTGGTGCAACCTCGGCTCACTGCAAGCTCTGCCTCCCGGGTTCACACCATTCTCCTGCCTCAGCCTCCCGAGTAGCTGGGACTACAGGCGCCCGCCACCACGCCGGCTAATTTTTTTTGTATTTTTTTTTTAGTAGAGACGAGGTTTCACCGTGTTAGCCAGGATGGTCTCGATCTCCTGACCTCGCGATCCACCCACCTCGGCCTACCAAAGTGCTGGGATTACAGGCGTGAGCCACTGCACCCAGCTCTCCCGTTTTTTTTAAAAAGGGAGAACAGAGGCCAATCATTGTCTATTATATTCCCTAAAGTATGAGGCATGAGCTCTTTTCCAACTTTGTCCTTGCTAGCAAACACCTCAATATGGTTGGTTAATGGGCTTTGATAAGCAACGAAGGAGGCTTTCATTTTGATTTGGGTCGATGTGAGAAGTTAAACATGTGCCTGATAAATTTCATCCCTGCTCTGTCTTTGCTTTGCCAGCATTCCAGGGTGAGAGGGCGTCAGATGCAGAGACACTTGTCTCACAATTCATCACAATGGTGATAAAGAATAGTTTCTTCTCAAAAGAGCGATCACTGCACTTAGAGAACCTGATATGGTTGATCACATCTTGTTCCACCGGAACTGGTCTGGGCTGGAAAACATGCAGTTGACACATGGAAAGCCGCAGATCCTGCTATTTCACCCTGGGCTCTTTGGGCCTCAGAATAGTAAAAGACATCTGATTCCATGACCAAAACAGCAGCTCGGGTTGCCACGTTCAGTTAAGCTTCCTTAGGTACATGAGCTGATTTGTCAGCCAAGATAAAAGTCAAGTGATGTTTCTAGATGAAATTGAGAACACGGGAGATAGATAAACAAGAGCAAATCCCTGTGGCTTCTTTAGCCTGTGACATTTACTCACTAACTTTGCTTCCTGGTAGAAACCCATGCCTCCTGGAGACCATTATTTTTCCTCCAGGAACAAGATTGGCCTGAGGCAAAGTTTCAAAACAGACTCTTACTCACCTTTTTGTATTCTCATTTTTTGTAGTGTTTTCAAATTCTCAATAAATATTAATACTTAGAACTTGGAAATGAGAAATCAGAAGTTATTTACTCATTATTCTGGATTTAACATTTTTCGTTTGTTTATTTGTTTGTTTGTTTCTTTTGAGACTGAGTCTGGCTCTCTAGCCCAGGCTGGAGTGCAGTGGCACAATCTCAGCTCACTGCAACCTCCACCTCCTGGGTTCAAGTGAGTCTCGTGCCTCAGCCTCCCCAGTAGCTAGGATTACAGGCGCCCCCTACCACACTCAGCTAATTTTTGTATTTTTAGTAGAGACAGGGTTTCCTCATGTTGACCAGGCTGGTCTCGAACTCCTGGCCTCCAGTGATCCACCTGCCTCGCCCTCCCAAAGTGCTGAGATTGCAGGCATGAGCCACCGTGCCTGCTTAGATTTAACATATTTTAATAAATAAGAAATATTCTGTCTAGTAGTATTTACAAAGAACTATAACCTACAGCAAATATCCAAACCTTGTCAAAGGCTAGCAAACATTCCTAAGGAGTTTTTGAATAATCTAACATTCAAATCTAGCCCAGCAAAGTTAACAGCATCACATAGAAATCACAATTCAAAATCGTCAATTTACAGATTTTTTTGCTTCCAAAAGTTGTTATTTCTGGGAACATCACTCTTAGGGTCTGTGTAAAGTATGCTATAAAAAGTGCGAAGTTCTTTTTTCAATTTTATTTTTTAAACTTTCTCTTTTTTTGTTTTTTTGAGATGGAGTCTCTTTCTGTCACCCAGGCTGGAGTGCAGTGGCACAATCTTGGCTCACTGCAACCTCTGCCTCCCGTGTTCAAGTGATTCTCCTGCCTCAGCCTCCCGAGTAGCTGGGACTACAGGCACCCGCCACCACGCCCCGCTAATTTTTGTACTTTTAGTAGAGATGGGGTTTCACCATGTTGACCAGGCTGGTCTCAAACTCCTGGCCTCAGGTGATCCACCTGCCTCAGCCTCCCAAAGTGCTTGGAATACAGGTGTGAGCCACCGCACCTGATCTAAAAAGTGTAAAGTTCTTAATGTTTATTTTATCTGCAAGAATGCCTCCCAGTTAGCAGCAGACAGGGCCAGGAACACAGGCCTGTAACATGGTATCAGTTATCAGCAAGGCGGACTGATCAGCCCATGGCACCTTCACTACATGTGCTCCCCGCCTTGCTCTCGGAAATGTTGACCTCAGCCTTCAACTGCTGTGTCAGTTGATCTTGCCTTCAGTGGATCCCTCGATGAATCTTTCAAACCACTGGGGCCTCTGCTGATTGTTAAGCTTTAATTCTCGCAGAATTGCAATACTTTTTTTCCATTTTCTCAACCGATTTGTCTCAGAATTTGGGATGTAGAAGAATATATACATTGTCCAGAAATGCTGGGAAGGAATTTTCTCATGGCCACACTACTCATCAGGTCATCAGTGGGGACTCCCTCTTTCCTGGCCTGGTGCTCTGACCGCCCAAAGTTTCCTTCTACCTGGTCCCTCTCGGCTTACCCTTTTCCCTTCATCATTTAAGCTTCAAGGATACACACTCCCTACCAGAAAAACTCCAGGATTCTCCAGGCTGGACTTTAGACTTGAAGAGAACAGCAATCTGACTGAAATATTTCACCCTGAAGTATGAATAACTAATATGCCTTCTGTAGGAATTAGAAGCATAATCAAAATGACAGAAATATTTCTGCAAGTGTGGGAAAAATAGTCCAACAAAGCATTCCCTTCAACGACAGCAGAAGCAAAGGTTTTCAAGGGCCACCTAGATGATAAACTATGGGCACTGGGCTGGATGTGAGACCATAAAGAGTGGTGGAGACAGAGTGTGGTCAAACTTCAACTAAAGGCATTTGAATTCAAATGTTTAAAACAACTAACCAGTAAGAGCCAAACATAACTCACTTTAGTGACAGCCAAGCTTGGCCCTCAGGCTACTAGTTTTTGATCTCTCTGTTGAATACTCCAGTGAGATATGGGCCTAATGGAAGCCAATTCTTATTGCTAAGCCAACTTCAGACCCCAGAGAGTTAGAATCACAGATTAAAACATTCTAACCACCATAATTAAAAAAAAAAACCAAATAGGTAAAATGTCATCATTTTTAATGTTAGACTTTTAATAAATTTAGTAATCAGATGAGAAAAATCATATCCCATATGTAGGCTACGTATTTGTAAACAAGGTAAGGTGAGGAATTCAGAAAATTATAATTACATGCTCCTCCCATTTAACAAGTGCACCTATGTTAGAAATGTTCACTTATATTACATAATTGGTTGATCACCCTTATCCATATGCAAATTCAAACGAAATCCTAACGGTAAAATGAGATCATAGCTCACTGCACTACAGCCTTGAACTCCTGGGCTAAGCCATCATTCTGCCTCAGCCTCCTGAGTAGCTGGGACTATACATAGGCATGCACCACTGTGCCTGGCCAGTCATTGGCTTTTTATCCATTAAATATATCCTGAATGCAGTGCAATACTCACCACAGTTACTTGATGTGATTCTTCCCTTTTAACTCTGTTGGAAACATTTTCACAGTCGAAATTTGTCTTATGTGTACAAATGTGCACAACGTTGTCTCCCTGTGGCCTGCTGTTCTAGTAGCCGGATTTTTATTCCCTTTACTGTGATGTTTGACTGCAATGCCGCATAAAAGGCACCACTTGTGGGGAGAAAAGATTTTAATCAACATATACATCAGCTGCTCTATCTCTTCTTAACATGATGGTGGGTTTCCTCCAACACAAAGGGTCTCAGTTCCCCTATAGAATTTTTCTTAGCATGTCTGTGATTACTTGAAGTATTATTCTTTAATGACTTCTGAATCTTTCTACCAGGTTGAGGTGATCTTTGCAATGCAAAAGATATTGAACTCTACTTGGGCCCTAAAATCTCATTGTCCTTCTTCCTTGATGTAGATATTGAAGATTTTAATATCTCATTTCCATCTCCATCACTTGAGATTGTTGAGATGGTTCTTGCTCACCTGGGAGAGAACATCAGCCAGGCAGAGTGTCACAGAGGAAGGAATGTGAGCATTAAAAGTCAACAAGGCTGTTTCAAATCAGAGTTCTGTCATAAGTAGCTGTGTTACCTTAAGCAAATTGCTTTTTTTTTCTTTTTTGAGATGGAGTTTCACTCTTGTTGCCTAGGCTGAAGTGCAGCGGCACGATCTCGGCTCACTGCAACCTCTGCCTCCCAAGTTCAAGTGATTCTCCTGCCTCAGCCTCCCAAGTAGCTGGGATTATAGGTGCCCGCTGCCACACCCAGCTACTTTTTTTTTTTTTTTTTTTTTTTTGTATTTTTAGTAGAGACAGGGTTTCACCATGCTGACCAGGCTGGTCTCAAACTCCTGACCTCAGGTTATCCACCCGCCTCTGCTCACAAAGTGCTGGGATTACAGGCGTGAGCCACCATGCCCAACCTGCTTAACATCTCTTAACTGTGCTGTTTTTATCTTTAAGACGAGCATAATGAACTCTGCCTCATAGGAGTATTTTAAGGATTCACAGAAATGATGTTTAAGATGCAGGAAGCACATCCTAGGAATGGAGGAGGCTTATAGAAGCCCTCAATACATGGGAATGGTTCTTATCCTTCCCCATCCATTGGGCATCCCTTCTACATTCCCACCTCTTTTTCCTTATTCATCCAATTCTGTGTCAGTTTCCTTGGGCTGCAGTAACAAACTACCACAAACTTGGTGGCTTAGAACTTATTGTCTCACAGTTCTGAAGCTAGAAATCTGAAATCAAGAATCGAGGTTTCAGCAGGACTGTGTTCCTTCTGAATCCTACAGGGAAGCATCCTTCTTTGCTTTTTTCCAGTTTTGGATGGTTGACAGCAATCCTCTGTATTCCTTGGCTTGCATAAGGTTGGTGCAAAACCAATTGCAATTGTTGCCATTAAAAGTAATGGCAATTGGTTTCGCACCAACCTAATGGCTACATATCTCCATGTGTCCCTCTTCACATGACATTCTTTCCTGGGTTTCCTCTGTGTCTCTATATCCAAATCTCCCTCTTCATAAAAAAACACCAGTTGTTGAATTTAAGGTCCTGATTCAATATAACCTCACCTTAACTAGTCATCTCTGCAAAGACTCTATTTCTAACATAAGATCACATTCCAAGGGTCCAGATTGACATGAATTTTGGAGGGATGCTATTCCACCCAATATCTTCACTTTGGGATGTTTAAGTCTCGCCCACCAGGAAGGCCCAGCTCAGATTCCATCGCCTAGGTGTATTGTCCCTGACAGCTGCTATGACCATCCCATGGTATAAACCATGGGGACACATCTGTCCTGTGCCCAGGGGTTCGCTGGTAAATGTTTAGCAAACAGCTCCACTGAGTAGGTGCTGGCAGGGAAACCCTGATATATATGCAGCTGGTTTATGTGCTGTATTCTCCCACCATGGCCAAGTTCAAGCTACCAACATGATGTTAATCAACTCTTGAAATTTCTGAAAATTTAGCAATCAGCTCTCTCAAGCTGGTATGAGGCAACTCAAAGATGAGTGGCACACTTCCTTGTAACTACTGTTTTGTCTTTAATGTTACTCATCATCCTATGAAATAATAAGCTTCTCGACATATATTTACTTATGAGCCAGCTCAAAATCATCTCCAGTGGAAGCCTTGAGGGCCCCTGCCAACCTTTGAAATATTTAGTGGCCCAATTTTGTATTTTGTATTTTCCTCCAAAGAAGTACTCATAATCCTGTATTATAATAATGTATTTGCTTCTTTGAATTCTTGACAGGCTCACTGAGGGCAGTTACTGTGTGTCCTAGTTGTCCCTGAATCCCAACAACTTGCACAATATCAGACTCTCTGCAGGAGCTCACTTGTCAAATTGAATTGATCGAAAGGATCAGCGTCCAGTCAATGTCTTGTTTTGTCTTCCACAGTGTCATGCACATAGTAGGCACTCAGTACACCTTTCCCCAAATCACACAATATCATAATTTTGGCCCCAAGAGTAGACCACCCACCCTCATGCTGTTTGAAGGCCCTCCCTAATAGTGGCTCCCATACCTGGTTGTGCATCATTCATTCATGCACATGTAATATGCATATTGTTGAATGAATGAATGAAGCACAGCCAGATTTGGGAACCATAACAGCAGCCACTATGAGCCAGGTACTGTTTTAGGTGCCTGGAATAGAGTACACAATGAAACAGGCGAAAACTCCTGCCCTCATGGAGCTTAGACTCTAGCGGGAGAGATACGAAACAAACAAGTAAAACATATGTTGTGTTTTACTGGTGGTGGTAAGTGCTTCGGAGAACAATGGAACAGAAGAAAGGATAGAGCACGCTGGCAAAGGGAGAGGGAGAAAATCTCAGAAGGCCACACTGAAAGGTGGCATTGAAGGAAATCCCTGAAGGAGGGAGGGAAGGAGCATGAGAATCTCTGGCCCTGTATGAGGGCACAGTAAGTGCAAAGGACCTGAGGCAGAAGAATACTTGGCATGTCTAAGGAACAGCACAGAGGCAAGTATTCCTGGAGAAGAGTACATGAGGGGGAAAGCAGGAGACGTGAGAGACATACTGACAGCCGAATTGTAAAGGGCTGGTAGCCACTGTAAAGACTCTGTCTCATGAGTGACACGAGAGCTGTTGGCATTTTCAGTAGAGGAATGACATGACTTGACTAAAGACATTAGTGTACTCTGTTTAGATATTATATGGAGGATGGATTGTAAAGAGACAAGGACAGATGTAGGAAGATCACTGAGGAGGCCATTCATTGTGCAGGTGAGGGTTGATGATGACCTGTGGCAGTGGTGGTAGTCAATGGAGGTGGAAATCAGTGGCCAGATCCTGGACATATTTTAAAGGTTGAGTCTACAGGATTCTTAAAAAGATTAGCTATTGGATATGAGAAGACAGAGGAGTTAAGAATGACTCCAAGGTTTGTGGCTGAGCACCTGAAATTATGGAGACACCATTTACTGGGATGAGGAAGTCTAAGGGAACAGCACATTCACATGGGAATATCAAGAGTTTAGTGTTGGACAGGTGAGGTCTGAAATGGATATGCAACATCTAAGTATAGATGTCAGGTAGGCAATTGCATATTTGAGCCAGAATTCAGAAGAACAATTGGAATTGGAGTTATAAATCTTGAAGATGTCACCTAATTAATGATGATACTTAAAATCAAGAGATGGATGAGAGCACCAAGGAGGAAGAATGGATAGAGAAGAGAAGAAGTCCAGTGCTGAGGTTTGGGACACTCTGATGTTTAGAGATTTGGGGAATGAGGAGCCAACAAAAGAACCTGAGATGAAGAGCTCAGAGAAACAGGTGAGTGCAGTGTCTCAGGAACTAAGTAAAAAAAGGATTTCAAGGTGGAGAGAATGATCAGCTGTGTCATAGGCTACTGATAGGTCAAGCAAGATGACCACAGGGCAATATTATGAGCAAATGTATGCCAACAAATAAGAAAACAGATGAAACGGACAAATTCAAAGAAAAACAAAAACTGCTTAACTGGACTCAAGAAGAAATAGAAAACCTAGGCCACATATGGTGGCTCATGCCTGTAATATCAGCACTTTGGGAGGCTGAGGCAGGCAGATCACTTGGGCTGAAAAGTTCGAGACCAGCCTGGACAAGAAGCAAAACCCTGTCTCTACAAAAAAAATAAATAAATAAAAGCAAAAATTAGCCGGGCATGGTGGTGCATGCTTGTGGTCCCAACTCCTTGGGATGCTGGGGTAAGAGAATCACTTGAGGCCAGGAGGTTGAGACTGCAGTGAGCAGTGATCATACCACTACACTCCAAACTGGGTGACAGGGTGAGAATCTGTCTCAAAAAAAAAAGGAAGAAGAAGAAATAGAAAATCCAAACAGATCTATACCAAGTAAACAATAGTCAATTAGTAATTTTAAAACTTTCCCCAAAGAAAAGCCTAGTTTCAGATAGCTTCATGGGTGAATTCTATCAAACACTTAAAGTAAAATTAAGATGAATCATTTACAAACTCTTTCAAAAAAAAGAAGAAGAAGAAGAAGAAGCAGTGAAGAGGAAGAGGAACACTTCCCAACCCTGTCAGGCCAGTGATAACCTAATACCAAAACCAGACAATGCCAATGTACTTTCTGATACACATGCAAAAATCTTAAGCAAAGTACTAGCAAACTGAAGCCAACAATATATAAAAGGCATTAGATGTCATTAACAAGTGGGATTTATCCCAGGTATGCAGGGCTCATTCATTATTTAAAAATCTATCAGCATAATATACCTTATTAAGAGAATAAAAGGAAAAAACTACCATATGATCATCTCATAGATACTGAAAAAGCATTTGACAAAATCTAACAGTCTTTTGTGATTTAAAAAAAAAAGTCAACAAACTAGAAATCTAAGGAAATTTTCTTGACCTGACAAAGGACGACTATAAAAAGCCCAGATGACATGATTGTATATCTAGAAAACCCCATTATCTCAGCCCAAAATCTCCTTAAGCTGATTAGCAACTTCAGCAAACTCTCAGGATACAAAATTAATGTACAAAAATCACAAGCATTCTTGTACACCAATAACAGACAAACAGAGAGCCAAATCATGAGTGAACTCCCATTCACAATTGCTTCAAAGAGAATAAAATACCTAGGAATCCAACTTACAAGGGATGTGAAGGACCTCTTCAAGGAGAACTACAAACCACTGCTCAATGAAATAAAAGAGGATACAAACAAATGGAAGAATATTCCATGCTCATGGGTTGGAAGAATCAATATCGTGAAAATGGCCATACTGCCCAAGGTAATTTATAGATTCAATGCCATCCCCATCAAGCTACCAATGACTTTCTTCACAGAATTGGAAAAAACTACTTTAAAGTTCATATGGAACCAAAAAAGAGCCCGCATCGCCAAGTCAATCCTAAGCCAAAAGAACAAAGCTGGAGGCATCACGCTACCTGACTTTAAACTATACTACAAGGCTACAGTAACCAAAACAGCATGGTACTGGTACCACAACAGAGACATAGATCAATGGAACAGAACAGAGCCCTCAGAAATGACGCCGCATAGCTACAACTATCTGATCTTTGACAAACCTGACAAAAACAAGAAATGGGGAAAGGATTCCCTATTTAATAAATGGTGCTGGGAAAACTGGCTAGCCATATGTAGAAAGCTGCAACTGGATCCCTTCCTTACACCTTATACAAAAATTAATTCAAGATGGATTAAAGACTTATATGTTAGACCTAAAACCATTAAAATCCTACAAGAAAACCTAGGCAATACCATTCAGGACATAGGCGTGGGCAAGGACTTCATGTCTAAAACACCAAAAGCAATGGCAACAAAAGCCAAAATCGACAAATGGGATCTCATTAAACTAAAGAGCTTCTGCACAGCAAAAGAAACTATCATCAGAGTGAACAGGCAACCTGCAGAATGGGAGAAAATTTTTGCAACCTACTCATCTGACAAAGGGCTAATATCCAGAATCTACAATGAACTCAAACAAATTTACAAGAAAAAAACAAACAACCCCATCAAAAAGTGGGCAGAGGACATGAACAGACACTACTCAAAAGAAGACATTTATGCAGCCAAAAAACACATGAAGAAATGCTCATCATCACTGGCCATCAGAGAAATGCAAATCAAAACCACAGTGAGATACCATCTCACACCAGTTAGAATGGCCATCATTAAAAAATCAGGAAACAACAGGTGCTGGAGAGGATGTGGAGAAATAGGAACACTTTTACACTGTTGGTGGGACTGTAAACTAGTTCAACCATTGTGGAAGTCAGTGTGGCGATTCCTCAGGGATCTCGAACTAGAAATACCATTTGACCCAGCCATCCCATTACTGGGTATATACCCAAAGGAGTATAAATCATGCTGCTATAAAGACACATGCACACGTATGTTTATTGCAGCACTATTCACAATAGCAAAGAGTTGGAACCAACCCAAATGTCCAACAATGATAGACTGGATTAAGAAAATGTGGCACATATACACCATGGAATACTATGCAGCCATAAAAAATGATGAGTTCGTGTCCTTTGTAGGGACATGGATGAAACTGGAAAACATCATTCTCAGTAAACTATCGCAAGGACAAAAAACCAAACACCGCATGTTCTCACTCATAGGTGGGAATTGAACAATGAGAACTCATGGACACAGGAAGGGGAACATCACACTCCGGGGACTGTTGTGGGGTGGGGGGAGGGGGGAGGGACAGCATTAGGAGATACACCTAATGCTAAATGATGAGTTAATGGGTGCAGGAAATCAACATGGCACATGGATACATATGTAACAAACCTGCACATTGTGCACATGTACCCTAAAACCCTAAAGTATAATAAAAAAAAAATTATGGAAAAAAAAAAAAAAGCCCACGGCTAACATCATACTTAGTAGTAAAAGACTGAAAGCTTTCCCCCTGAGATCAGGAACAAAACAAAAATAAGAGAAAAATATCCACTCTTGCCATTTTTATTAAGCATTTTACTGGCAGCACTACACAGGCTAATTAGACCAGAAAAATAAATGAAAGGCATCCAGGTTGGAAAGAAAGAAGTAAAAATATACCTATTTGCATATGACACAATTGTGTATATAGAAAATCCTAAGAAATGCAAACACACACACACAATTACCAGAACTGTTAAGTTCTAGTTCAGAAAGGTTGCAAGAAACAAGAAGAATACACAAAAGTCAATTGCATTTCTATATACTAGCAATGAAAGGAAATTAAGAAAACAAATTCATTTACAATAACATAAAAAAACTTAAAAATAAATTTAACAAAAGAAATGCAAGACTTCTACACTGGAAACCACAAAACATTGTTAAATTAGATGATACCTAAATAAATGGAAAGACATCCTGTGTTAATGGGTCATATGACTTAATATTGTTTAGATGGCAGTATTCTCCAAACTCATCTACAGTTCCAATGCAATCACTATTAAAATCCCCCCCCCCTTTTTTTTCAGTAATAGGCAAACTGATCCTAAAATTTGTATGGAGATTCAAGGGGTCCAGAATAGCCAAAATAGTCTTGGGGGAATACAAAAGAACAAAGTTGAACGACTCACACTTACTACAAAGCTACTGTAATTAAGATTGTGTGGTACTGGCATAAGAATAGACATATAGGTCAATAGAATAGAATTGGAATACAAAAATAAAAACATACATTTATGTAAAATTGGCACAAGGGTGCCAGGACAATTCAAGAGGGAAAGAATATTCTTTTCAACAATAATGGTGACTCATCTGGATATCCATATGCAAAAGAATGAAGTTGTATCCCTACCTTACATCACATACAAAATGAACTCAAAATGGATCATAGACATAAACATAAGACCTCAAAGTATAAAACTCTTAGAAGAAAACATAGGAGAAAATCTCGAACCTTAGACTAAGCAATGATTTCTTAGCTAGAAATACCTAAAGCAAAAGCAACCAAGGAAAAAGTAGATAAATCGGATGGCAACAAAATTTAAAACTTTCGTGCTTCAACGTACACCATGAAAAAATTGAAAAGACAACGAGAAAATGGGAGAAAATATTTGCAACTCGTATATCAGATTACAGACATATACAAAAGATATAAAACAATTCACAACTTAGCAATAAAAAGATAAATAACTCAATTTAAAAATGAGAAAAGGATTTGAATATATTGTGGGGAGCCAAATTCACATTCCCATGCATTGGCAAAGCCTGCAGACAGGGAAGTAGGTGGCATGGCAAAGACCTGACCGCTGAAGATCCTGGGTAGCTTCCTGTTCTTACCAGATCAGTGAAGCGCTGTGAATGGCTTTTCATAGTTAATGGTTAGCACAGGACAGACTGCAGAAGCCGCATCAAAGGAAGACAAAAATAATTATTGTGTGGACTGTTAACCCCTGGCATGTATAAAAGCACTGAATAAACCAGAGCTTGTCGTCGCTTCCCTATCAGGGGACCGTCCCTCCTAATCCCGCTTCTCTGTGTCTTTCTTTCATCATTCTTCTCACTACTTCTCGGTGCATCCCTGAATAACCCCTGTGGCCGGACCGCTAGAGGTGGTGCCCGAACAGGGACCCGAGAAATACTGTGAGAAAAACGCCCAGTTCTGGTAAGTTCTGCAGAAGTTGTGAGTATAAACAGTTGTGGGCGCATAGTCATACATTAGGAGTAAAAATGGGACATTCTGGTTCTAAGGAACGAGCTCTTTACATTCAAGTGTTGCAATCTATGATGCATGCCTGTGGGGCTTCTATAAAAACTAAGCAGTTAGAAAAATTCTTGGAGAGAGTACAAGAGGCATGTCCTTGGTTCCCTGAGGAAGGCACTATTAACATGGACACCTGGTCAAAGGTAGGGGAAGGCCTGCGGAAGCATTATACTCTGCATGGCCCTGATGGAATTCCTGTAGATACCTTTGGGCTTTTTAACCTGGTCCAGGAGTGCCTTGTGCCTTGCCCTGAGGCTTACAAGCCCTTTGGGACTACATCCAGTGGGGAACCTTCTGCCCCTATCATGCCTGAGGAAAAGTTGGTTGCTTGTCATCAACTGTCTCCAAGAGATGAGAAATTGTCTTGTGAGGAGACTGAAAAATTACCATTGCCTACTTCTCCTGCTTCACCTCTGCTTTCACCAGGGGAAGATGAAGAGACCCTGGTACGTGCTTTTGCAGCTACCTTTATTAAAAAGCCCCCTGGGGCTCCTAATGCTTGCTTGCCTCCCTTAAAATTGAGCACCTTGCCTGCAACTGTTATGTCTCCCCTTGAAGGGGCTCTTCATCAAGCTCATATGTCGGGGGAGACTCTTGAGGGATTTCATGCTTTCCCAGTTAGACTTAATCCACAGAATCAACAGCAATATCATGAATCATTACCTTTTAAGACTTTAAAGGACCTTAAGGCTGCTGTGGTTCAGTATGGGACTACAGCACCCTTTACTTTAGCCATGGTGGAGACCTTTGCAGAGGATGCTTTACCTCCTAATGATTGGAAGGGCATAGCAAAAGCCTGCCTAGACGGGGGTGACTACTTGTTGTGGAAAACTGAATTTTTGGAAAAAGCTGAGGAAATTTCTCGCCGTAATCGCATGGCGGGTAATCAGGTTACTTATGAAATGCTCACTGGCTTAGCTAACTTTTCAGATACTGCTAATCAAATTGGTTGGGAAAGATGGATTTACGATCAAGTATCCAATATTGCCCTCTCTGCCTGGAAGAAATTGCCATCTTCCAAACGCACAGAGGAACTTACAAAAATTCGCCAGGGACCTGACAAGCCTTATCAGAACTTTGTGTCTCGGTTATTACAAGCAGTGGCCGAGCGATCAGTGACTCTGAGACAGGTACTGTTATCGTAAAGCAACTTGCTTTTGAAAATGCGAATGGCGCTTGTCAAGCCGCTATTCGCCCATACAAGAAAAATGGGACTCTGGAAGATTATATTCGCTTATGTTCTGAAATTGGTCCTGCTTTTAATCAAGGTGTGGCTTATGCTGCAGCTATGAAAGGAGTTCCTGTTTCTCAGATTTATTTGCAGGTGCAGGGTAGGGGCCAAAATAAGCGGCTTCAAAACAAGGGAGGTAATCAAACTTGTTTTAATTGTGGTAAACCAGGACATTTTAAGAACCAATGCCGCCACATGCCCGCAAGTTCAGGGAAGTCACCTAAGTTTCGACCTACTTCCTTGTGCCCTCGATGCCAACGTGGGTTTCATTGGATGAATGAATGTAGGTCTCGTACTGATTCTCAAGGCAACCCTCTTTCCCCTCAGGGAAACCAGAAGTGGGCCTCTCCCCGGGCCCGACAAACAATAGGGGCCCTTCAGACAGTCCCTCCAGTGACCTCCATGAGTCCCTCCAATCCCTTTCGCGAGCCACCCCAGGGTCAGCAGGATTGGACTTGTGTGCCACCTCCAGCTACGTACTAACACCTGAAATGGGTCCGCAGCGCATTCCTACAGGAGTGTTTGGGCCTCTCCCTAAAGAGACTGTTGGGTTGATTATTGGAAGAAGCAGTGTCCTCTTTAAGGGGTTAATTGTCTATCCTGGAATAATTGACTCTGACTATACTGGGGAGCTTCAAGTTATGGCTTCCACCTCTCAAGCTGTGGTCACTGTATCTAAAGGTCAGCGTGTGGCCCAACTTCTACTTCTACCCTATGTTTCTCAAATAGGGCAAACAGCTTCCTTTACTGCACGCGGCAGTCGCGGTTTTGGTTCCTCTGATGTCTATTGGTTGCAGCCTGTTGATGCCGAAAGACCTACCCTGCAACTTCAAATAGAAGGAAAGACTTTTTCAGGCTTAATTGATACTGGAGCAGATGTTTCTGTATTCAGTTTACAATTTTGGCCCGCTTCATGCCTCCTACTGCCTCTATAACTCATCTACAAGGTATTGGAATGTCTCAAAACCCCCAGCAAAGTGCACAAATATTAACTTGGACTGATCAAGAAGGTCACCAAGGAAAATTTCAACCCTATGTGTTACCCCACTTACCTTGTAACTTATGAGGACGTGATGTGTTACAACAAACGGGGGTTTATTTGTTTAGTCCTAACCCCATTGTGTCCCAACAGTTGCTCCAGCAGGGACTGCTCCCCAACCAAGGATTAGGAAAACATAACACTGGCATTCTTGCTCCAGTACAAGTTACACCAAAAAATGATCGACATGGTTTGGGTTTTCCCCAAGGCCACTGATCCTAGCTGCCCCCTTAACTGCAGATGCTATTCAGTGGAAATCTAATGAACCTGTTTGGGTGGATCAGTGGCCTTTAACTCAGGAGAAATTATTGGCAGCCACTCAATTAATTCAAGAGCAGCTCCTTGCTGGTCATATTGAACCATCTACTAGCCCTTGGAATACACCAATATTTGTTATTAAAAAGAAATCCAGAAAATGGAGGGTACTACAGGATTCACGGGCCGTAAATGCCACTATGTTACCCATGGGGGCATTGCAACCTGGCCTTCCCTCTGCTACAGCTATACCAAAAAATTGGCCAGCTTTTGTCATAGATCTTAAGGACTGCTTCTTTACAATTCCTCTCCATTCAAGTGATAAAGTTCGATTTGCTTTCAGCCTACCCTCTATTAATTTTCAACAGCCAATGGCTAGGTATCAGTGGAAGGTCTTGCCTCAAGGCATGGCTAATAGCCCTACTTTATGTCAAAAATATGTGGCCATGGCTTTACAATCTTTTAGGGCTCAATTTCCTCACATTTATTGCTTACATTACATGGATGACATTTTAATTGCAGGAGAGGTTTTCGCAGAATTGCGACAAGCCTTATTATTTTTACAGCAGCATTTACCTACCTTTGGTCTGCAAATAGCAGAGGAAAAAATTCAACAAACCTTTCCTCTTATTTATCTTGGTCAAAAAACTGCAGAAACCACTGTTTCTCCTCAAAAGATACAATTTAACCTCTCCAAATTGCAAACACTCAATGATTTTCAAAAATTGCTTGGAGACATAAACTGGGTTCGACCTTTTCTGTCCCTTACTACTGCTGACTTATTACCCTTGTTCAATATCCTAAGAGGAAGCAGTGATCCCACTTCTCCCCAAACTCTTACTCCAGAAGCAAAACTAGCCTTACAACTTGTAGAGTCCACAATTCAGCAAGCTCATGTTTCTCGCATGGATTACACTCAACCTCTGCTTCTGTTAATTCTTACCCCTCACCTATATCCTACAGCGGTGTTTTGGCAACACTCCCCTTTAGAGTGGTTACATCTGCCCTCCACCCATCACAAGACTATCCAGCCTTATGCAGAATTAGTGAGTCAACTTATCATGGCCGGCCACAAGAGATCTCATCAGATATATGGAAAAGACCCTGATATCCTCACTGTTCCCTTTACTCAACAGCAAATTGTTTCTCTTTATCAATTCAACCTTCCTTGGCAAATAGCACTTAGCAATTTTACTGGACAATTGTCAACTCATTCCCCTGAACATAAATTGTTAACCTTTTTTCAGCGTACTGCATTTGTTCTTCCTCATCATCATTGTCATCAACCATTACCCCCTGCTCACCTTTTGTTCACTGATGGTTCAAAAACAGGTGTTGCAGCCGTCACCGCTGACAACCGTCCTTTTCGGTTTCCCACTACTTATTCTTCTCCGCAGCGAGTTGAACTTTTTGCCGTGTGCCAAGCCTTACAAATGTTCCCCTCTGAGCCCTCTAACATCTATACTGACAGTGAGTGGGTCTTTCGCAGTAGCACTCATATCGAATCTGCTACTATTTCTTCCTTGCTTGATGACGAACTTTACCAGTTACTTCCACTTCTACAATCATGTTGTCGACAGCGTACCGCTGCCTGTTTTGTAGGACATATCCGGAGTCATTCTCTGTTGCCTGGACCGTTGTCTGCCGGAAATGAAGCTGCTGATAAACTTTGTTTTCTCACGGAAAATGCTGTCCAGCGAGCAGCTAATTCCCATGCCGTACATCATCAAAATGCTCACAGTTTACGACTGCAGTTCGAAATCACTCGTGAAGCTGCTCGTGCTATTGGGAAGCATTGCTCCACCTGCCCTCAACTGCAACCTGTCCCTCATTATGGAGTTAATCCTCGAGGCTTGCAGCCCCTACATTTGTGGCAGGTGGATGTTACTCACTACCCTCCCTTTGGTGAATCTAGTTACATCCATGTTTGTGTAGATACCTTTTCAGGTTTCCTTTTAGCCTCCGCACGCTCTGGAGAGGCTGTTAAAGATGTTGAAGCTCACTTACTCTGTTGTTTTCAGACTTTGGGAATTCCCCGGCAACTCAAGACAGATAATGCACCAGCTTATGTTGCTAAAGCCTTTCACTCTTTCCTTGCACAATTTAATATTTCACATTGCACTGGCATCCCTTATAACCCACAGGGTCAGGGTATTGTTGAGCGTGCACACTCCACCATTAAACATCAGCTTGAAAAAATTAAAAAGGGGAACTTTACCCCCGCACACCTGCGAATTATTTGCATCATGCTTTATATGTGTTGAATTTTTTGCGCCTGGATGCCGCGGGACGCTCTGCTGCTGAGCGGTTTTGGCATCCGGAGGCATCTACAAAAGCTCCTGTGAGGTGGAGGGACCCACTGACTGGACAATGGCATGGACCTGACCCTGTGCTAATATGGGGACGAGGGAGTGTTTGTGTTTTCCTGAAGGGTCTGATGGCGGACCTCGGTGGATTCCGGAGAGGCTCGTCCGGCATGCGGAAGGGATTCCTGGTGAGAAACCTCAGTCTGCACACTCATCCGAGCAGCCCTCCAGGAGTTCCTCACGGAGCTCCTCGCCGTCGTCAGCGCCCTCGCTGTCTTGCCTTGGAAACACGTAACTCTCCCTTTCCAAGTTGGGGTCAAATAAAGCGTCTTGCCATTACCGCACAAGATATGCTTACTACTGAAGGCAAGCCCTTCACTCCTGGAAATTTGTTCCTGGCCATGCTGGCTCTCCTGAGCTTCCAGGTATTGCCCACTGAAGGGAAAATTTGCTGGGCTTATGTGCCTGAACCCCCTCTTTTGCGTCCTGTTACATGGAATGACGCTAATGTGCCTGTATATACCAATAACACAGACTTATTTGGGGGCTTAGATGGAGACTTCATTATCCCTGTTTCTACCATATGTAATTATACAGGATCCACTGCTACACTGCCTCTTTGCCTTTCCTTTACTCCAATGGCTGGCTGCCTTACTCTTGGGCATGAAATTCGACGTGTGGCAGGATATCTGCCTACAGAGTTACATACTGTTGTGCAGTGGCAGCTTTCATTCTGGGGATATTCCTTTGGGGCGGTCGCCCCAAACAGCCAACATCCGCCTCATGTCCTTCCCCCATGCCCTGTTGTCAGGCCTGGACAACATGTTGTCTCCAAATATCCTGAATGGCAAAGTTGTGCCTATCTACCTGGAACTCAACATCCGATTCCTCATTATGACATTAATCTTACTGACTGGTCTCGCCCATATGCTTACCTTCCTCCCATTTCTGGGACGCATAATGTCGCTACTGGAGATTGGACGATGCCTATTATTACCACTCAGAAGGGACGAGTACAAGAACACATTTGGCGAGCCGCTGCTGCTTTAGGAGTGGTAGAATTCCTCTATCCAGAACAGACCACTCACAAGCGAGTTCGAATTGGGTTGCGTGCCTGTGTGCGTGCCCCCTATGTGTTCCTTTCTGGACCTTTTAATATTACTGTACAAGTCCACACGGGCAAGTTGGTGTCCCCACATTTAGCTCATAGCATTCCCCATCAAGGTGAAAAGGAATACATTATTCACTGCCTGCATTGTAACCTTACCAACTGTGTTACTAGAGACAATTTCAACTTAACTTTGGCTATTTTACAGCAGCCTCCTTTTGTGATGCTGCCTGTTCATCTTAATGAGACCTGGTATACTGATCCTGGTTTTGCTGCATTACAAATAGTTGTTGAGTCTCTCACCCGAACAAAACGATTTTTAGGACTTCTCATTGCAGGAATAGTAGCACTTGTTACTGCTGTAGCTACTGCAGCAACTGCAGCTGTGGCTATCACAAAATCTGTTCAAACTGCTCACTTTGTAAACGATCTTGCAAAAAATACTAGTACTGCTTTAGGAACTCAAGAACGAATTGATTTAAAAATCAATGCAAAATTGAATGCATTAGAAGAGGCTGTTGAATTTCTAGGCATGAGAGTAGAGACCTTATCTACTAGACTCCCCTTAAAATGTCATGCTGACTATGAATGTATCTGTATAACAGCTCATGAGTATAATCAATCTCAATGGAGCTGGGAAGAAGTGCAGGCACACCTTCATGGAGTGTGGTCAGCTAACAACTTCTCTTTAGATGTTGCCTCGCTACATAAGGAAATACAAAAGATGCAACAGGCACATTTAGATATCGTGAATCCAAAGGATGTTGCTGATAGCATTTTGTCTATTCTCCATAAGTTATCCCCTACATCTCATTTGTCTGCTATACTTATCAGTCTAGCCACCCTTGCATGTATTGTTTTATTAATTCTTTGTGTTTTCCCAGTCTGTCTCCGGGGAGCCTTCTCTGCCATCACCCAGCTCCGGATAAATCATCAACGGCTTCTTTTAGAAAGAAAAGGGGGAACTGTGGGGAGCCAAATTCACATTCCCATGCATTGGCAAAGCCTGCAGACAGGGAAGTAGGTGGCATGGCAAAGACCTGACCGCTGAAGATCCTGGGTAGCTTCCTGTTCTTACCAGATCAGTGAAGCACTGTGAATGGCTTTTCATAGTTAATGGTTAGCACAGGACAGACTGCAGAAGCCGCATCAAAGGAAGACAAAAATAATTATTGTGTGGACTGTTAACCCCTGGCATGTATAAAAGCACTGAATAAACCAGAGCTTGTCGTCGCTTCCCTATCAGGGAACCGTCCCTCCTAATCCCGTTTCTCTGTGTCTTTCTTTCACCATTCTTCTCACTACTTCTCGGTGCATCCCTGAATAACCCCTGCGGCCGGACCGCTAGAATACATATTTTTTTCAGAGAAGATATACTAATGGCCAATAAGCCTGTGAAAAGATGCAAACATTATTAGTTATTAGGGAATTACAAGTCACCATGAGATATAATTTCATATCCATTAGAAAGGCTATAATCAAAAAGTCAGACAAGAATAATTAGTGAGGATATAATGAAATTGGAACCCTCATATGTTGTTGATGGGACTGTAAAATGGTGCAGCCACTGTAATAAACACTTTGGCAGTTCCTTAAAAAGTTAAACATACAAGTTAGCATATGACCTGGCAATTCCACTCCCAAGTATACACTCAAGAGAAATGAAAACATATGTTGCCCGAAAAGTTGTACACAAACATTTATAACAGCATCATTCAAAATAGCCCAAAAGTAGAAACAACCCAAATGTCCACCAACAGATGAATGCGTAAACAAAATGTGATATATCCACATAATGAAACAGTACTCAGCTATGAAAAGAAATGAAGTACTGATACATGCTGCAACTGGCATGAACATTGAAAACACTATTTTAAGTGAAAGAAGTCAGACACAGACAGCCACATATTATATGATTATATAAAATGTCCAGAATAGGCAAATCAATAGAGACAGAAATTCATCAGCGGTTGCCAGGAGCTGAGGGAGGGGGAATAGGGAGTAACTACTAATAAATACAGAGTTTCTTGTTGGGATGATGAAAAACTTTTTGAAATTAGACAGTGACTGTGGTTGTATAACTCTACATAGATACCAAAGTACTGAATTTTACTCTTTAAAGGGAAGTATTTCATTGTGTATAAATTACATCTCAATGAAGCTGCTATTTTTTGAAATCACAATAGCAGCTGCCATGTCTTGAATGCCACCGTGTGACAGGCACAGTAGTAGGGGGTTACAAAAACTAGCTCATTTCCTGCACAGGCCAGGCTATTATCCTTCTTTTACAGATGAGGAAGGCAAGTTTCATAGCTAAGTCACTTGTTCCACAATCACACGGTTGGTAAGTGGCCTAAGTGGGATTTGACCTGAGGTCTCAAACTCTTCACGATACATTATATAATCTTGGACTACAGTGGAGGTGGCTGGGGATAGGTCAGAAATTAATCAGAAACAAGACTAGTTACAAGAACTCAGACTCCAGATTGGGCCAGACCACCTACAAATGTGACCTGATACTGAGCTCTGAGGGGCTGAACTCTGTGTATCTCCCTTAACAGAGCCTAAGGGAGGTTCTGAGACTCAGGCAGGCTGAGCACGTAAGAATGGGGCAAAACGTGTTAGTTTTGGACAGATGAGAACTGTAGAAGCAGTCAAGTGATGCCACAAGATCCTTAACGAGCGGAAATGCCGGCACCCTGATCCAGGGAATCATCACAGAGGTTGGGCAAGATGCTGTCAGGGTTCAGAGATAAACAAGACCCTCCTCCCAGGAGCTCTGGACGGCCTTCCAACCCACCACCCACTTTGCAGTCCTCACAAAAACGTCCACTTCGATGTTATCATGAGACATATTGTTTCCAGATGAAGCCAGAGCAGAACTGGCCCACTAGGGGCCACAACCCACAGGTTATAAACTGAGGGATCTTGAGAAGGTTCTTAATTAAAGAGTGTCCCTGGGGGAACCTCTGCACTGGGTCTGAAATTCTAATCATGGACTCGGTCCCCTTGGATGTCTTCAGGAACAAGTTGTTATGAAATGGTTCCGGGAATAATGTTGGTTTGGAGCCTCCTAGCATCCATAGCACTTTGTAATAGCACATTTTGTGCAAACTACCTCTTCACTTTTGGATCTAGTATGGTGGGATGTTAATTAGGTACTCATGGGGCAGGCAGATTATGTAATCTGGGTCATTTGGATGCTTACAACAGGATGACAAGGAGACAGAGCATGGTCTCTGAATTACTTCTTCCTTATCTCCCAAAGTTTTCTTGGTGTCTTCCTTACATCTAGAGGGATCAGGAGAAGTATAAAAGAGGTTATGGAAAGGAAAACTTTGCGGGCCACTGTCTGACTTGGCATTTCAATGCCTGCTTTGAGCTTTGCATGATCATCTATGTATCCTTTTTCCTCAAAGCAAGAAGCAGCAGCAGCCGTGAATACCACCGCATGGATTTACCCACAGCAGAGGGCAGGAGCTTGCGTGTTACACTCTGCCTCTTACGTACTCTCCCTGTTTCTTTCTCCCGTCACAACCCCACTGCCAAAACCGTGTTTAAGCATTTCAATAAAAACACTACATTATTATGTAAACGAGCCACCACTCTAGCTTTGCAGAATGCTATCAATTTCATGATGTCCTTGGGTAAATTCAAGAATCAAAGGGTTCAGCTTCATTTTTCAATGGCTAAGCTGTTTCTCTGGAGGCAGCTCCCATCCTTCATGATGCCCTAACTATACTTTTTTTTTTTTTTTCCTAAGACAGAGTCTCACTCTGTCACCCAGGCTGGAGTGCAGTGGTGTGATCTCGGCTCACTGCAACCTCCGCCTCCCAGGTTCAAACGATTCTCCTGCCTCAGCCTCCCTAGTAGCTGGTATTACAGACGTGCACCACCATGCCCGGCTAATTTTTGTATCTTTAATAGAGATGGGTTTTCACCATGTTGGCCAGGCTAGTCTCGAACTCTTGGCCTCATGTGATCTGTCCACCTCCCAAAATGCTGAGATTACAGGCGTGAGCCACCGTGCCCAGCCAACCTGACCATTCTTCACTCTCTCGTTGGGCTGTAATTGGGTAGATCTTCTGGATGCCTCTTTAATTCCTCTTTTACCTCTAGGCTGGAAACTGGTCCATGTTCCAGTAGACTGAGGCCTAATAGTACCTGAGGTTTCTACTTTAGTCTGTAGGACCTGTAATACCATGTTGCCCCTTGGGTCATATTTCTGCAAAGGTTCTTTGTCTTTTCCAAAATTAACTGTGTATTCTGCCTCCATTGTACTTTGAGGAGTGAGATCAAATCCATAAGTTTTCTAATATTTATTTTCATAACTGGTAGGATAAAATGCCTTCTAAAAGACAAAAAGATTAAGGTGAGAGTGGCTCATCCATTAGTAATTTACAGTTTCAGACAGTACCATGTTTATATGGCAATATAAAATTATTTGGTGCTCTGAGTTGATTGAGTGAATATAAATGGAAGGAAAGTCAGCTGGAGGAGAGGGAGAAAGAGAGGGAGAGCAGGGCCAGGCACAGTGGCTCACACCTGTAATCCCAGCACTTTGAGAGGCTGAGGCCAGAGGATTGCTTGAGGCTAGGAGTTTGAGATCAGCCTGAGCAACAGAGTGAGACTACATCTCTACAAAAAATTTTAAAAATCAGCTGGGCATGGGGGCACACACTTGTAGTCCCAGCTACTCAGGAGGCTGAGGTGGGAGGATTGCTTGAGCCCAGGAGGTCAGTGTTATTGTGAGCCATGATCACGCCACTACACTCTGGCCTGGGCAATGGAGTAAGACCCTGTCTCTAAAAAATTTAATTAATCTAGAAAGAAAAAGAGAGGGAGAGCAACCCTTTAATAGAACTTAGGAGAAGTGGTTCACCATAGAACTATATCTTTGTTACTCAGACCAAAAATATGGCAATTACATCTTGGGAGGTTTTAGACTAAGCATATTTACATAAAAATAATGGCTCCTCAAGGACCATTATGAATTACTGAAAAATAAGATATTCATTGTTGTAAAACTGAAATTAACCTACATGAAGTTTTCCTGGAGTCTATATCTATAGAATACATTTTTGTTGAGGAGAGGTCTGCCTGGGAGTTGGTACGCTCTAATATTCACTATAAATAATTAAAAATTCAGCATCTCCAGAAGAATGCCTCCTCTCAGAGCAAAGTCAGCCAAATCTCTCAGAATTGCGGAAGCAGAACCAACTTACGTTTCATGAGCCCTGAGGATGAGCACAGAGAGAAGGGCCAGGGAGATGCAGCAGGAAGAGAAGGGGAGGGAGAGCTCAAAACACAGCACAGGACTGCTTCTGGGTTCTCAATATCAGCCTTTCTGGCCTGAAAGTGGTGTGATTTCAGGGTCATGGCCACCACGTCTGGCTTGGTGCTGGAAATTCTACATATTTATGTACATATTTTGTAATAAGCCCAAACTTCAAAAGTCCCTAGAAGGAGTACCATATGAAGAAGGCTTTTTCAGGGGAAGAGGAGAAAAAAGTTGTGAGTATCAAGGTACCAGAGGTGGAAAGAGGTTGCTACTAAGAGGTGGAAAGAATCCCAACAGAAAAGGATGCAGGCCTGACATCTCAGCGACCAACTGCTTCGCACAAGTGCTGGAGGAGGGAAGGGTCACACTGCCTGTACTCCCACCAGGTACCCCATCAGATTCCTCCACGGTTACCCCCAGGTTCCCTTCTGCTTTCAGGATCAGAGGAACCCCAAAGCTCCTCCAATCTTTTTCATTAGTCCTATCCAAGTGGTATGGATCAGGGAAATGGGCAAGGAACCAGCAGCATCTGCTGCACGGTGTGCGTGCGTGTGTGTGTGTGCACAGGCGTGTGCGTGCATATGCATGAGAACACGTGTGTGAAATATCTCTGTAGTCTCTTAGGGAGCCTGAAATCAAAGGAGACTGGAGCATGCTCTCATCCTGCCACACTGACATAGTCTTTCTGCTATCAATTTAATAAATAGGTATTAAATAAAGGATTAAGAAAATGAGTAAAATGAAGAAAGTGTTCTCTCAGTGGGTTTCAGGCTCTTTCTCTCTGCCTTATCTGTGCATTACCACTGAGTAAGTAAGAATCACCTCTGGCCCTAGGTCCAAGGCTGGAGCATACGTGTGAAGTAAGTGAAGCACGATTTGGTCTTTTTCTAGCAGCCGTCTACCCAAAGCATCCCAGAATCGAGATACCCATTCTTCCTCCAACTCTGGGGTGGGGGTTGCACTAGGGGGAAGTGTTATGTCACAAGAACATCAACACCCAAACAATCCAAATTCAAATCCCAGTCCCTGGTACGACCATTTCAGAAACCTGGTAGTATGTGCTGGGAATGGTGGCTCACACGTATAATCTCAGCACTTTGGGAGGTGAAGGTGAGAGGATTGCTTGAGGCCAGGAGACTAGCCTGAGCAACAAAGTGAGACTCCCATCTCTACAGAAAAAAAAATTAGCTGAGCATGGTGGCATGTGCCTGTGGTGCCAGCTACACGGGAAGCTGAGGTGGGAGGATTGCTTGATTCCAGGAGGTCGAGGCTGCAGTGAGCTGTATTCATGCCACAGCACTTCAGCCTGGGCAACAGAGTGAGATTCTGTCACAAAAGAACAAACAAAGAAACAAACAAACAAAAACACAGTATCTACTAGAGCTGACCCAACAATTTCACATACACATCTAACACATATCTAATGAGTGTATTAGAAACAAGTGCTTATGTCTGCCAAGACACAAGTACATAAGTGTTCATAGCATATTTATTCATATTTCCAAACTGAAAACAATTTAAATATCCACCAATGATAGAATATAAATATATTGTTTCACCATTCATACTATGGAATACTACATAGCAATGAAAAGGAATGAATTATTGCTATACACAACAGATGTAATAATGAGCGAAAGTAGTCAGATACAAAGGAGCACATACTATTAATACATGATTCCACGTATACAAAGTTTTAAAACAGGCCAAAATAATATATGGTGGTAGATTTCAGAGGAGTGGTTATCTCTGGAGGGAGTGTTGACTGAAGGCACAAGGGAGCTTTCTGGAGTGCTGGGAATGTTCCAGATCAGGGTGTTGACTACATGGGTATATACATGGGCAAAACTCTAATGATCTATATACTTCAGGTGTATGCACTTCATCACTTGACTCTATGTTAATACATTAAATTTTTGAAAAAAAAAATTGTCTTAAAATTAATCTTAAGAATTGAACCAAAACCAAATCTCAGCCTGCTTCTTTCCACCAAATGTTTTGATCATGAACAAAATACTTCACGTTTTTAATTTTTAACCTCATATCCTTCACTTGTAAAGAGGGTGTTAAGAGGCCTGAGCAGTCAGTTTCATAATATTTTTTTTTTTTTGTAAAAATGCAATGTGCAGCATTTGTGAAAGTGCTTTGGAAACTTTAAATTGTTCTACGAACTGAGTGTGACTTTTGGGGAGGGACATAAAAAAGACCTGCAGGCTGGGCGCGGTGGCTCACGCTTGTAATCCCAGCACTTTGGGAGGCCGAGGCGGGCGGATCACGAGGTCAGGAGATCGAGACCACGGTGAAACCCAGTCTGTACTAAAAATACAAAAATTAGCTGGGCGTGGTGGCGGGCGCCTGTAGTCCCAGCTACTCAGAGAGGCTGAGGCAGGAGAATGGCGTGAACCCGGGAGGCGGAGCTTACAGTGAGCCGAGATTGCACCACTGCACTCCAGCCTGGGGGACAGAGCGAGGCTCTGCCTCAAAAAAAAAAAAAAAAAAAAGACCTGCAAGCACCCTTCATTCTAGATCCTTTCCAAGTGATATGTGGCAAACTACAGATTTGTCAAGAGATTTGTGTCTTATCAATTCATCAGACCCAAAGCATAGTTATCCTACTTCTCAATATTAGTTGCTTGATTTTCCTCCAATTATAAGAAGTGAGACAGTTCATCTGACCATCACATTATATGTAAACCCCAGATTTTTAGAGGAACATCCCCTGCTTTGTCACACCTGCATGGTTGTGGCTCTACCTCTTGCCTTCCCTGGAGAAATGTTGATTTTTACTAATACATATCTGCATGTAAGTCATATGGAGTTACCTTACCCACAATTTGGTAGATTTTAAAAAATGATTTCCATCCTCTCTTAGGATGAAAGTTTGGTTTCTGATTTCTTAATTATGTTCAAGTGCATCAGGAATCTGACCTAAGAAACCAGGTACTGAATGTGTTCTAGGACCAAACTGCCCAAGGAAAACTACTTGTTGACATAGTCCCCTTTATTAGGAAAACACTTAAATTCACAAGATATCAGTATTTATCCTGCTGGCCACCCACCCATGGACTTCTGCAAATGTCTATTTGCAGGTCAGCAGTTTCCAGAGTGGCTCCAGTTTCATTGGCTGTGGTGCCCTCTTGCCCTCCATTTCTGGAACAGGAGTCTAACCTGCACCTCTCTCAGCTTTACTCCCTGACTGGCTGGTGAACTCTGCTAGAGTGGGTAGAGCACCATTAATGTTGTGATTGATCGTGTAGTTTGTTACGACCAAAGAAATATGTATTTACCACTGTGCTTGACACCTAATCACCATTCACATATGCAAACGCAATGAATTTGTGAATTTTAAGAAAAAATCTAAATTCAAAACCTCTACTCCTGGGTGGTTTTGATCTACATGGCATTTATCTGTAGGTTTGCTTTTCAATTCCCTCCCCTGCTCTTTTCTGTGTCACTGAGGGGACTGGCTCTTGCGAACTATATTTCCCAGGCTTCTCTGTCAATTGTTCCCAGGTAGGTTCAGCCACTAAAAGGCACTAGCACTAAAAAGAAGAAGCCAAGCTATTTCTGCCCTTTCCTCTTCTTGGGAGGAAGGGGACGCATCTCTAGCAGTGGCTGTTTCTCTTCTGTACTTCCGGCTCCCATCATACAGCCCCTCCGCCCCATGGCCCCAAATCCCACCTACCTAGCTGGCAGAAGTTCCCACTCCTACTAAGTGGCTAATGTTTCTGGGCTCCAGGGAGGCACACCCTTTCTTTATCCTTCCATCCCTATGGGCGTAGCAGTGCCTGCAGTTGGTAATATTTGGGTTTTCTCACTTTCTTCTTTTCTTCCCTTTTTCAACTTTTCTGTATATTGTTTCCTGTTTCAAATTCCCTCTGTTGGTTTCATTTTCCCAGCTGGACTCTGATGGAAAATCTATTTCAGGAGCCATATGCAAAACCATGGTTTATTCTAAACCCTAGTTCCTAAAGGAGGTATGTTTGTTTTCCTCCTTAATTATTTGAGAGCATTTCTGAAAGATACTCTTTCCTATGTCTTATTTTCCTGGTATTTTGTAGTATTTGAAATAAGATTATATTCAGAACATTAACAGCAATCAAAAAGCTAAGTCTAGGCCAGGCACAGTGGCTCACAACTGTAATCCCAGCACAATGGGAAGCGAGGCAAGAGGATCATTTAATCCATGTCAAAACAAACAAACAAACAAAAAACCTAAGTATGCCCAATATTGGAAAGATGCCAACTGTTCCTAAATTGATCTATCGATGTGATGTAATTCCTGTCAAAATCCTAACTGTTTTTTTTTTTTTTTTCATGAAAAGAGACAGTTGATTACAAGATTTGTATGAAAATGCAAAGGGCCAAAAATGGCCCATACCATCCTAAGGAAAAACAAGGTGAGAAGACCTTTTTCAGCAGACATCAAGACATAATGGCCAGACACAGTGGCTCACACCTGTAATTCCAGCACTTTAGGAGGCCAAGGCAGGCTGATTGTTTGAGCACAGGAGTTCAAGACCACCCTGGGAAACATGATGGAACCCTGTCTTCGCAAAAAATATGAAAATTAGCCAGGCACAGTGACACATGCTGATAGTTCCAGCTATGCTGGAGGCTGAGGTGAGAGGTTCACTTGAGCCTGGGAGGCAGAGGTTGCAGTGAGCTAAGATTGGGCCACTGCACTCCAGCCTGGGTAACAGAGTGAGATCCTGTCTCAAAAAAAACAAAAAAAAAATGAAAAAAACAAAAAGAAGACTTATTAAAAATTAAGAAGATATGATGATAGAGAAAGTGTGGTGCTGCTTCCAGGAACAAATAGTTCAGTGATATGGAATGGACCAATGTTCTGGAAGAGTCTGGCAACATACCTATGGACTGTAGATATTTTTTTCAAAGTGACATTGCAGAGCAGATGGGAAAGGATGGTCACTTCAGTAAAAATTTCCAGGACAACTGGGTGATAATATGCTAAAAAATGTGGCTGGGGACAGTTGTTCATGCCTGTAATCCTAGCACTTTAGGAGGCTGAGGCGAGGGGATCGCTTGAAGTCAGGAGTTTAAGACTAGCCTGGGCAACATAGTGAGACCCGTCTCTACAAAAAAAATAGAAATTGGCAAAGTGCGGTGGCATACGCCTGTAATCCTACTCAGGAGGTTGAGGTGGAAGGATTGCTTGAGCCCAGAAGTTGGAGCCTGCTGTGAGCCATGATCATGCCACTTTACTCCAGCCTGGTGACAGAGAAAGACCTTGTCTCAAAAAAAAAAAAAGAAAAAAGAAAAAAGAATATACCCCTATCTCATGCCATGTTTAGTCTAAGGCCTAGTCCCTAAGAAAAATTTTGGTTTTCCTCCTTCGTCCTGCTTTGAGAGGATTCTTAAAAAATGCTTCTCCTTGGCTGGGCCCAGTGGCTCACGCCTCTAATTCCAGCACTTTGGGAGGCTGAGGCGGGTGAATCACGAGGTCAGGAGATCGAGACCATCCTGGCTAACACAGTGAAACCCCGTCTCTACTAAAAATACAAAAATTGGCTGGGCGTGGTGGCGGGCGCCTGTAGTCCCAGCTACTCAGGAGGCTGAGACAGAAGAATGGCGTTAACCCAGGAGGCAGCGCTTGCAGTGAGCCGAGATGGCACCACTGCACTCCAGCCTGGGCAACCGAGAGAGACTCTGTCTTAAAAAAAAAAAAAAAAGCCTCTCTTTATGGCTGTTTTTTCCCCTTGTACACAGAGATCTAAATGTGAAAGGCAAAAATAATAAAACATTTGTACAATGATGAAAAATTTAAAAAGAAAGCTAAGTCTGAATGTGGGAACTGGCTGTAGGCCAGGGTTGCCTTTTTTTCCTTCATTCCAACTGACAATAATAAAGAGATCTTTCCTACGTCAGGACTTGATGAGTAATAAACTCAGACCAAGCCCCCAGCCTGAGAAGCCACAAGATGACGTTAACATTGTTTAACTCCACGCTTTTCAACGGAGCAAGAAGAGAAGGAAATCACTGGAAGATCGAGATGCAGATGCTCCTGGAAGGTGGTAACTTTAAAGAATTGTTGGCAATCAGCCCACCTTAAAGAGTATTAGAACCCCTTATATAATATCAACTCTAGAGGAAAAATTGCTTGCAGATCTGCAGCCAAGGAACAGCCCTCACTCAACAGCTTCTTTTTCTGTACCTACTGCTCTACAGAGGTTTTAAACAGACTCTTTTGTGCCCCAAATATTCTTTTTTCAATTTTAAAAGTATTTCAGATTTCAGAAAAATGCAAAAATAGTAAAAAAATTCCCTTATACCTTTCTCCTCAATTCCCTGAATGTTAACATTTTGCCATACTTACCTTAGCATTCTCTTTTTCTCTATCTTTATATTTTTTTCTAAAAACGTGAAAGGAAGTTGTACATATGATATCCTTTTACATCTAGTTACTTCAAGATGTGTTTCCTAAAAACAGGGACATTTTCTTACATAATCACAGTACAATTTTCTTTCTCTCTCTTTCTTAATTTTTTTTTTTTTTTTGTATTTTTGGTAGAGACATGGTTTCACCATGTTTCCCAGGTTGGTTGTGAACTCCTGAGCTCAGGCGATCCACTCGCCTCGGTCTCCCAAAGTGTTGGGATTACAGGCGTGAGCTTCCACACCCGGCCCACAGTACAATTTTCAAAATCAGTAAATCAACACTAATACGATACAATACAATACAATACAGTAACCTATAGATCTTATTCAACATTTATCCATTGTTCCACTAATATCCTTTTTAAGACCATTCTTTTAACTATTCTGTGGCTGTGGTCTCGGTGAAATACTTTCCAGCTTTTTCAGGAAGATGTAGCCATTCACTCAGCACATACAAAAAGAATTTGAACCTCATTAGTTTTCAAGAAAAGTAAACTGAAACCTCGCTTGAGCTGTGCATGCAGACATCTTCATTCCCTGAATGAAGAGAGCCCAGTGAAATCTCACTCCATTCCACAAAGCCTGTGTTATTCCTCTTCTGTGCAGGTCACCTGGCTGCTGCTTCTTCCCGATTCCTCATTAGGCTGAGGGGAACCCACATCAAAAATATTCTGGAAGATGCTTTCACCTTTTCCTCACACATCATAACAAAAATACTTTACTGTCTCAATTTGAAAGCAAGAGAGGATGCACAGGGTTTGTAGCGTCGACTATTTCTTACCAGCAGGTTATTACATGACCCACCCCTGAGACTAAGGCTGTGTTGTAAAGGAGTAAAGACCAAAGGGTAACAACCTGAATAAATGTTCATTAGAAAAGGAACTGGTTCAATACATTCTATTGTATCCATTCAATGTAATACATCATTCAAAAGAAGATGCAGCTGTGTATGTTCCAAAATAAGTCAAACCTAAATTATAGGAGCAGTAAAGCTGTGTTGACTGAAACAGGAATTGAGGAACTTGAGAATTGGAAATAAAGGGGGAAAGGAGACTTTTACAGTAAATCCTTTTGTACCGTCTGATTTTTTTTTAACCATGTGTATATGTTATGTATTCAGAGAGGGAGGAGGAAGAGAGACAGAGAGTCATGAATAGGAGATATAATCATGGATAGGTAGATGGATATACAGACAAAAAGAAAAGTTTGAGAGAACAGCAGGTCCCATATTCTCCGGCTGCACTTTTAACTTTTGAAGCTCTCACTGTCTTTTCCATTTTCCCTGACCAACCATTTAGTTCTCTCTCGTTAGCAGGAGTCTTTTCCTCAGCTAGGTTGGGGAGACACAAACAGACCTCGTCATGCACACATCTCAGCACAACCACACACATGCATATAGTCTCAAACACACGGTTTTAGATTTGATAGTGTGTGGGGGGAGATGCGGAGCAGGCTGAGGCACTCGAAGCGGGACCTCCCGCCTCCCCCACCGTCTCAGATCTGCACTACTCCCCTCGCCCGTCCATCCTTCGGCCCGCCTCTCCCCCGCCCCCGCTCCAGACCCTGCACACACCGGCCGACCGGACTGGCGTCAATTTCCGCCCATCTGCGTCGCCGCCTGGGGGTGCTGCTTCGTGACGTCAGGGCTGAGCCAGGGGGCGCCCGCTCCCGGCTGCCCGCCCCTCCCGGCCCTGCGGCCCCCGCCTGCCCTTTAAAAGAGCCGGGCCTGCGCCAGCCGCGCCACACCGCGGGGACCAGGAGGCACGCTGGCTTCCCGGGGCCGCTGCATCGCGCCTTCCTCCTGCGTCTCGCTTCTGCGGTCCGGCCGCCATCTTCCTCCGCGCACAGGGGCCGGCGAGCGGGGCCATGCAGCCGGCGCTGCTTCTCAGCCTCCTGGGAGCCGTGGGGCTGGCGGGTGAGTGGGCGCGGCGGGCCGGTCAGCACCGCGGACAGCGCCGGCCTCGCTCTTCCCCGCCGCTCCCGCAGCCAGGCTGGCGGATCCCGGGAGAGAGGGAGGGTTGAGGGGAAGGTTTATCTCTTGCCTCGTTCCTTCTCCTCCCTGGGTGTTTTCCTTCAGCTCCTCCCACCCGTTTGACTTGGAAAAAGCTAGAGGGCTTCCTAGCCCAGCCAGGGGAGCCTCAGTCTTTCCGTATCTGAGTTTTCCTCTAGATAGGAAGGAAGAAAACGTGCCATACCTCCAAGGAAACCCCACATTTTGTACTCGCTTCTAAGATGTCACACTCTCTCTGCCCGTCTAGAGAGATTCTGTTGTCTGATTCTGTATCTGTTTGGCTTTTTAAAGCCAGGCGACTACAGAGAGGCAGGAATACATGTATGATGCTATTTAGTGCCTGCGTAATTTCCCTTATTATTGTTACTGTCATGTAAGTATGATGAGATAAAAGTGAGTCCCACATATATATAAGATATATCCCTTTTCTTAACATGTCCATATATAATGTGTGTGTATGTGTGCTCATGTATGTACAAGTTTAATATAATATGTTCCTCTATTTTGTATTTCCATCTCTAGGGACAGGTAATTTCTAATTTCACACTCAAAGGAATTATGTTTTTTTTTAACTTGTGAAAGCCTCAGCAGTCCTGAGAACATGTGCCCCTCATTTTTTAGTTATGAATGGAAACCGCAGTATTTTGACTTCTGTACTCCAGGAAAATATTAGAGTACAAAATAACCACAAAAGTACCTTTGGAGTAGTAAAAAAAAAAAAAAAGTTTGAGCCAATTTAAGAGGATTGAATTTTAAGTAGTAGATATTTGACTGTTTCCCTTTTTGTAGGGAAGATTGTAGGATTAATCTTTCAAACTACCCTGAATCTCAAACAAATGATCTCTGAAGATCTGAATGTGTGTGTGTGCGTGTGTGTGTGTGTGTGTGTGTGTGTGTGTGTTGAAGTCGAGTCACCTATGGGTATTGAGATATTGAGACTATTGAGAAGTAAGTATACTAGCACCAAATTAAACTACAGGTTTTCTTCAGCTGTTTTAATGATTTAGAAAATCGTTCATATCTGAGATTGAGACCCCTACCTAGAATTGAGATACTGCCATCCGTGAATATGAAGCTTTTATTGGCAGCAATTACTAGATCCAAAAGGTAGAAACAAAATAAAAGCCAGTCGTAATTAATTTTATTGTAAGCTATATACATTCAGAATTTGCTAAAATTCTTGTCATTCTCACAAATTGCCAATAAATGTTCTCAATTTCATTAAAGAAAATCAAATGAATATTTATAATTATTTCTGGTCAAAATACTTTCAGAAAAGAATTACTTTGCTTAGGAGGCTGTAGACCACAAAAACAGTGACATTTGTGGGAATGATTTAACTATTGTGGTACAATACTTACAGATCTCTTATGTAACAGAATATTTTAAATAAAAGTTTATATTTTAATAGCAGCTAAAATGACATAATCTTTTTAAAAATTGAGCTATAATTTGTGTATCATGTAATCCACCCTTTTAAAGTATATAATTCAGTGGTTTTTGGTATATTCGCAGATTGTGCAACTATTACCACTATCAAATTTCAGAACATTTTCATCACCCCAGAAAGATACCACAAACCCATTAGCAAGCACCTCTCCATTCCCACCTCCCCACAGCCTCTGGCAATGAGACATGTTGGCCTTCGAGTAGAGCTGTTAATTTGCAAAATTACAGGGCTGGGGGAAGCCTCAAGAAACCATCTAGCTCATTCACTTATCCTTAAGAACTTCTGAAAGATATGCCCAATCTTCTGTGGAAGCTATTGTGCACTCTAAAAATTAATATAAGGGAAGTAGTAAAATGATATCCATATTATTCTAGGTAAAACGGTTTCTTTATCTTTTTTTTTTTTTTTTTTTGAGACAAGAGTCTTGCTCTGTTGGCCAGGCTGGAGTGCAGTGGTGCAATCTCAGCTCACTGCAACCTCCATCTCCCGGGCTCAAGCAATTCTCCTGCCTCAGCCTCCCGAGTAGCTGGGATTACAGGTGTGTGTCACCACGCCCAGCTAATTTTTTTGTATATTTAGTAGAGATGGGGTTTCACTATGTTGGCCAGGCTGGTCTCGAACTCCTGACCTCAGGTAATCCACCAGCCTCGGACTCCCAAAGTGTTGGGATTACAGGCGTAAGCCACTGCACCCGGCCGGGAAAATGGTTTCTAAATTCAGAAGAGCTTGTTTAACTTATTTTACAGCTATATTTTCAATCTGGTATCAAACCTTAATAGTATTAGATATTAATACATCAGAAGTTACTCTCAGATTTACCACATTATTTGATAATTTTTCTACCATTTGATTGCTTTACTTTTAACACGAGCATTAGGTTTTCTTTTTTTTCTTATATCCCTACAGACAGACAGCATTAGGTTTTCTGTTGTGCCACCTGAATCTTACTGTATACAAAAGTAAGTTGGACTACTTTAAGGATGACAACATGCCTTTGGCTATTACCTTGTTGTCACAAATTTTACTGGAAAAATACAGAAGCACCTAGATGTCTCACCGAGATGTATAATGTATGTTCAAAAGCAGACCCTAGTTTGTTTTTTTTTCCATCAAAAAGATCTGAAGAGCCTCAGTGAGAGAAACGATGGTTTCATAAATACAAACTTAAGCTACAAGTTGTCTAGAGTAATAAAAGAAAAATCTTTCTCTGCCCCCAAATCTGGTAACTATTAATACTTTGGCAATACTAGTAGTTAATAAAAACATCTATTTTACATTTGTAAAAAAAGGGAAAGTATTAGCAAGAAACTGCATTATCAAGAAGGCTTAGTAAAGCTGGATTTTTTAAAAGCCATCTGATTTATTAGGGGAGTTATTCTCTCACAGTCATTTATTTGCAGAGGGTATTACAGATTTCCGGTGGAAAGAGAAAGTGCTGAAATGGGTGTGTTCTCAAATAGCCATTTGGAGGATGAAAGAACAGTTGAGTATATTGGACCTTGGGTACCAAAAGTGGGCCAACTGGATCTTGCCTGATAAGCATTTCAGGTAGAACTTGGGGTCTTCATAGCTTGTTAGCTACTTCTTGAATATTTTTTAATGATTCTAATAGGCTGCATAACTTTGGGCTTCTTGAAACAATTGAAGTGAGCCCAGATCATGCTTTGAAAAGAAAAATTTAGTAAAGTAAGTAAATGAATAGGTGTTTTATTTCCAGGTTGAGCCCCATGATATGTAATTGATAGGGGGGTGGGGAATGTTTAAAGAGGCTTAGAGCAAAGCATTTTGCAAGGAAAGGTTGGGTTGCTGCATTTGAATGGCTTTCATGTCTGATGTCTGAGAACTTGCCCCAGCTAGCTCTACTCTCTTCTCAGGGACTTAGAATAATTTTCTGCACTAGCTTCTCCTGTTCCGTTGCCTGCTACAGGGAATGCCAAGAGAACTGTAGAGATGGATTATATGTAAATGCTTTGGGCTGTTCTAATGGAAAGGGCTTAGAACAAAGTCAAAGTGAAAAAAAAATCAAAGCAGCTTTGAGAGAGAAAAAAATGGCACTGAAAAATTAAAATTACCTGAAGCATTTTCTGAGAAGACAAAGCAACTTCAAACACTGTTTTAAGATAGGCAGAATCCCATGAAATTTTATTGAAATAAATTAAAATTTTTCTTTTAAAATATTCTTATAAGCCAATGGTTAAACACCAATTTGCATATAATATTATGGACTTGATGCTGTACTAGGAGGGTTAGATATCTGCCGTGTTCTTTCCATGGTTGCAAACAGTGTGGAGAAAGAGAAACACAATGTTGATACAGATGCGTAAACAAGCTTGTTCAGGCAAAGGCCTTGTGGGTAAAAAATGAGGTAATTAATTATGGAAGACATCCATAACCATGTTTTTATCAAGGAAGTAAGTTTTGGGAGGATATACTTTTGGAAACAGAGATAGGGAGAGAGAGCCACAGATCTTTACCTATTTGGGGTAGGCAGAGAAGGATCAAGGAGGGCATTCTTGTTTTATTAGACTTAGTTTGGTTTAAACTTTTTTTTTTATTTTTGAGACGGAGTCTGGCCCTGTCACCCAGGCTGGAGTACAGTGGCACGATCTTGGCTCACTGCAACCTCTGCCTCCTGGGTTCAAGCAATTCTCCTGCCTCAGCCTCCTGAGTAGCTGGTGCATGGCACCACGCCTGGCTAATTTTTTGTAGTTTTAGTAGAGGCGGGGTTTCGCCGTGTTAGCCAGGATGGTCTCGATCTCCTGACCTCGTGATCCACTGGCCTTGGCCTCCCAAAGTGCTGGGATTACAGGTGTGAGCCACTGCACCCAGCCCTAGCTTAAACTTTTAATTGAAATAAAATATATAGAAAATTGAACAGATCATGAGTATACAGCTTAATAAGCACACCTATGTAACCAGCAGTGAGATTAAAAAACGGGACATTTCTGGTTCCCCAGAAGTCCCCTCCTTGTCTGTGGTCTAGATTTGATTTATACCGGATCTAAAATAGCATTTGTTTCCAAATATATTTAAGACATTGCCAGGGGAAAAACAACAACTAATGTGGGGTGATTTTGTCAGTTTGGGGTCACACAGCTTTCAAAAACCAACTCAAGTCATTTTCCATTCCTTTTCTCCTTCAAAGCTGTCAATTCCATGCCAGTGGATAACAGGAACCACAATGAAGAAATGGTAAGTTGCAATGTCAGTCTTAGAATCTAGACTTGTATCTAGACTCTAGATTCTCCCAGTTCCTATTATACCAAACCAAACACATGCACGACATGATCTTACAAAGCCAGGTTTTCACAGCTGACAGAATGTGAGCAAGGGATGCCCCCCCTGCACTGAGCTCCTATCTCCTGTCAGGATGGTTTAGCACCCCTGAGGATAGCTGTGCCATTGGTTCAGAAACGGATGTTTATTCCCCTTCTCCAGATAATCCCAGCTCAGTGCCTTCTTGCATTGTTCTGTGTAGAAGTTTGGAAGATTTCATTCTGTTCCTGTAAATCTGTATCTCCGCCCTAAGAATACTGCGTCAGCGCAGGTCGCGTAGTCAAGTCTTCCTTGACAGCAGCTCTGGGTTGAGTAGTCTGTCATCCAGTGACACCAGCTTCTCCAACCTGCTTTTGGGTTTTCCCCCAGGTGACTCGCTGCATCATTGAGGTCCTCTCAAATGCCTTGTCAAAGTCCAGCGCTCCACCCATCACCCCTGAGTGCCGCCAAGTCCTGAAGATGAGTAAGTGTCCCACACTGCAGGCAGATCTTTGTCGCTGCAGTGATCCTTGATCCTACTCCCTCCATATCACCTTCTACTTTATCTACAAATGACCTGGGGGCATAATGCACTAGGAAGAGTATTGATTGACTAGCCCAGTATCTGGGAGACAGAAGATATGACTCCTAGTTCCTGCTTTACCACTTCGCAGCTGTGTGACTATAGGAAAGACCCTTTGCCTCTCTTTTCCTCAAAGTAAAATGAAGGAGTTGAACTTAGTGATAGTCTTTCAGATGTCTATCTGTTCTTAAATTCCTTAGTTCCATACTTTGGATTTTTAGAACAGGACTTCATTTGAGTGGAGGGGGTTTGGGAAATGCTGGTTTGTGATTAGATGAGGAGGGGGGTTATGGAAGTGTTGGAAGATGACAGAGGGAGATTTAAAAATCATTCTTTTCTTTGCCTTTTGCTCTTCTGACAGTGAGAATCAGGAAGCTGAGCAGCAAGAAACTTAGAAAGGTGACTTAAAATTCTGGCCTATTTACACAACAAATTAGCTAAGATATTTTAATGCACAGCTTACTAGAATAGAAGGTACCACCAAATGGTACCAGGAGTTCCAGGCCTGAGAACTGGAAGGGTTTCAGGTAGAGGCAGTGCATTCCAGTGAGGCAGACTAATGGCTTTCTGAGTCCAGCCTGTGAAGTGTTCTCAATGTGAAACCATTTCTGCTGAAAATAAAATTTGAACAGTAATATAAGCAGTACCCATTGGAAATTGACATTATGAGGTCAATTTTACAAGACTGCAGTCTCTGTTATGCATGAAGCCAAACTGATTCAAACAAATCCAGAAAACACTGCCCTCTTCAACACTGCCCTCTGCTTTTAAACTTTAAGTCAGGGTGGGAACAGTAGATTTTATCTTATTTTTTCACCTTTAAAAATCTTTCAGGTGGGCGTGGTGGCTCACGCCTGTAATCCCAGCACTTTGGGAGGCCGAGGCAGGTGGATCACCTGAGGTTAGGAGTTTGAGACCAGCCTGGCCAACATGGCGAAGCCCTGTCTCTACTAAAAATAAAAAATAAAAAAAATAAAAATAAAAAATTAGCCAGGCATGGTGGCAGGCGCCTGTAATCCCACTACTCAGGAGGCTGAGACAGGAGAATCGCTTGAACTTGGGAGGCAGAGATTGCAGTGAGCCAAGATCGCACCATTGCACTCCAGCCTGGGCAACAAGAGTAAGACTCCATCTAAAAAAAAAAAAAAAATCTCTCATTGCCACCAGCCTGGCCAACATGGTGAAACCCCATCTCTACTAAAAATACAACAACTAGCCAGGTGTGGTGGCAGGCGCCTGTAATCCCAGCTACTCGGGAGGCTGAGGCAGGAGAATCGCTAGAACCTGGGAAGCAGAGGTTGCAGTGAACTGAGATCGCGGCATTGCACTCCAGCCTGGGTGCAGCCTGGGTGGCAGAGTGAGGCTCCGTTAAAAAAAAAAAAAAAAAAAAACCACAAAAACACCTCTTGCTGCCAGACAAGACTTTCTTGCTATAGCTATACATGAGCCCTCAGGCATGAAATGGTAAAAAGCAAATAGTGATTGGCCAAAAGAGTAACCTGAGGCCAGGCGCAGTGGCTCACACCTGTAATCCCAGCACTTTGGGAGGGAGATCACAAGGTCAGGAGATCAAGACCATCCTGTCTAACACAGTGAAACCCCATCTCTACTAAAAATACAAAAAATTAGCCGGGTGTGGTGACACACGCATGTAGTCCCAGCTACTCGGGAGGCTGAGGCAGGAGAATCGCTTGAGCCCAGGAGGTGGAGGTTGTGGGGGCCTGAGCCTTTAGGGACCCTAGAAACAGTGGATGGAAGCTTTCCTACCATTTCCAGCCCACATACCTCTGAGTTTCTTTCCAACTTTTTTCCAGCAGTTACAAGAAGTGAGTAAGAGCAGAGTGGGTCACTAGGCAGAGAGTAAAGGCTGCTCCTTTTGGCAAACCCATCCTGGTATCTCCCTTTCCCTTCCTTTGTTTACTAGACCAGTGCAAAAGTGAGGGGTCTGTCCCATCAGCTCACCAAAGAACCACAATTGCTTAGGAAAAGTTGCCTATGCCTGCCTGCCAAGATCTCAGTCCTTAGTTTATGGCATAGTAACAATAGCCTCTGCTCTAGCCCTGATTATGCCCTGAGGTCTTTTGATGTCTGTTGAGAGAGACGTAGGGAAACTGGGAAAAATCAAATGTATCTAAGGATCCTGGAGATGTTATACCCAGAGAGTGACAGAATGCTGAGATGGCGAAGGTTTAAGAGCTCTTCTGTGGTTGAGCCTTAAACACCAGCCAGGGCTAGACAGAGAAATAACACAAAGGAGTAAGGCAGGGCAGGAAGGGACTCACAGACTGGAGGGCACATGCCTTTTCTGGGAGGTAGCGGATAATTCTCAGCTCTAATCCCGTTATGGAGAAATACAGACTATGCTGTCAAATCTTGGGATTTTTCAAAAGAAGTTAAAATTTTGATTTTTAAAAGACATCTCCTGGTATTTTCGTATCGCCTCTGAATTCAAATGTACTAAAACTGCTGTTTAGGTCAAACAGAATTTACCTCTGAGGCGCCAGTTTGCAACTTTTGTTCTATTCTAGTTCTCTCTCTCTCGTTGGCATGCCCTAAAATGATCAGAAGACTGGTGGAGCTTTTGCCCAACTGGTTGGATGAATGCCTTTATACAGCCTCTGTTCCACCCCACGCCCATCTCCACTCCCACTCCTACTTGCATGTCTCGGAGTCAGCATATACTCACTGAGCAAATGAGTATTTGGGGAGTAGGACAGAATCATTGTTTTATGGATTTAAGAGACCTCAGGGAAGACGTAGTCTAATTTGACAGGTACAGGAATCTCTTTGACTAGGGTTGATCTGGTCATCCTTACAGCATGACAGATGCATTTCCCTGTTTTCGCTTGAAAGTAAGCGTGAGCTTCACTCCTTGATTTTACAGATTGACAGTGAGTGTGTGCTGCTAATCACAGCCCTCTTCCAGGCCCACCTGCGGGGGCTTAAAGCTAAATTTAGTAGGAAGAGCTAAGCCTCAGGCACATGCTGCTCAGGCAGTACATATTTAATTGGGAAAAAAATAAAAATACTTCTGTTCCTGACACTTAAGACTCACAAACCAGTGGGCAATAGGAATGGGATCACAGTGACTCGGCCCCTGGAGGCTGAGATCTTGTCTGATCAGCTCTGTTTCAACCAACTCTCAGAATGATATCAGTATCTGTCTTAGTCAGCTCGGGCTGCTGTATCAAATACCATAGACTGGATGGCTTAAACAACTAACTATTTTTCACAGTTACAGCGGTTGGAAGTCCAAGATCAGAGTGTCTGATGAGGGCCCACTTCCTGGCTTGTAGATGGCTGCCTTCTGTCACTGTATCCTCATCTGGTGGAGACAGAAATCATCTCTTTCTCATATCTCCTTTCTTAGGGCACTAATTACCTTGATGACCCAATTACCTCTCAGAGTCCCCCACCTCCACATGCTATCACGTTGAGGATTAGAGCTTCAACATTTTGGAATCACACAAACATTTAGTCAATAGCACTGCCCAGAGCCACCATGCTTCCCTGTGCCCATCTGGCTAGCCATGCCCCAATGCCATACACACCACCACTGGCTTTTAAGAGGCAAAGAGACTGGTGACAGATGGACCTTCCCTCAGATATCTGGAAAAGGCCAGGGACATTTTCATTGCCTCATAAACATGAGAATATTATTATCATGCCAGACTGGGCTTTAAACAGAGAGGTACAGAGAGTCCACTATTTCTTGGACATTTTTACAAAATAAATAATTTTTTTCCATTTTGCAAATATCATTTCAAAATAACTTATCAGTGCCACCCAATAGAAATATGATGTGAGCCACAAATGTAATTTCAAATTTTATAGTAACCATGTTTAAAAAGTAAAAAGAGACAGGTGGAAATTAATTTCAATAATATATTTTATTTTTATCCAATTTTTTTCTGACATATAATTTTATATATCTGATGTATTTGAAATATATATTATCCAATACATCCAAAATATTATTTCAACATATAATGATATAAAAATTGTTGAGATTATTTCACATTAGTCTTTATTCTCAGAAGTCTGATGTGTATCTTACATATATAGCATGTCTCAGATCAGACCAGCCACATTTCAAGTGCTCGACAGCACTTAGGCTTATGGTGCCTGCAGTGTAGACCCGGAGCTGTCAGTGGCCTTGGCTTCAGGCATTTATCTGAACTCTGTGACACAGGTTGAAATCCAAGCCCTCCCAGCTAACAACTGAGACAGTGCTAACTGCCTGTCTCCTTTCATGGGGTGCCCTTGAGTTAAGGAGGACTTAGTAAAGGAGCTATTGATATTTGGAAAAGATGGACGAGAACAGCATTCAATTAAAATACCAGTTATACCATGTACTCTGACTCAGGAAACACAAAGATAACTCACTATGCTGAAGTTTGTCCCCAACATCAGAGAACATGTTGGGTGGATGGAGCCTGAGTGAAAAAAGAAATGGCCCTTTCCACTGATGTGCAGTTTTCTCAGGCAAGAAACGTACACCCTTATCACCAGCTACTAAGTTATAGATCACATACTGCTAGGTTGAGTCTACAGTTGATTGGATAATAAAAGTCTGATATAAACTAATAATTTCAAATGTTTAAATCGTCCTTTGAATCTTGATATTTCTGATTTTGGCTAGTTAACTATCTAGCTGGATTATTGTTAGAGCCGTTCACATATGCTAACTTTTTAACTCCTACTTGAAGAAAATATGGAAAGAATGGTCTTGGATATACCGTGCTGAGTCTCAATGTCTGCAAAAAGAAGAGGTTGGACTGGATTAGATGAATTCTAAGATGATTTCTGCTTCTAAATTCTAATATTTCATAAATCTAGATCTCGATTTCAGTTTGATCATTGGTAGTACCAATGAGAGAAGCTGGCTGGGTATTATGAAGACATAAAAATATAGACAGTTTGTTACTAGATTTAAACACAGTCAAGGAGCTTTCATAGCATTTACTTTCAAAAGGAATCTGAGTATATTCTTCATTAACTTAAATAATTATCCAAGCAATTTTCAGTGTCGTCAGGATTTGTAGTGATTACTGAGGCTGTGCTTGTCGAGCCACAAGCAGTTCTGAAGTTATACCTACTCTTCGTTTTCATTATAGGTAGAAAAGATGTCAAAGACAAAGAGGCAACTGAAAATGAAAACACAAAGTTTGAAGTAAGATTGTTAAGAGACCCAGCTGATGCCTCGGAAGCCCACGGGTCCTCCAGCAGGGAGGGGGCAGGAGGCCCAGGGGAGGAGGACGTCCAAGGCCCAACAAAGGCAGACACAGAGAAATGGGCAGAGGGAGGCGGGCACAGCCGAGAGCGAGCAGATGAGCCCCAGCTGAGCCTTTATCCCTCCGACAGCCAAGTCTCCGAAGAAGCGAAGACACGCCATTCTGAGAAGAGCGAGAGAGAGGAGGAGGAGGAGGGAGAGAACTATCAAAAAGGGGAGCGAGGGGAAGATGGCAGTGAAGAGAAACACCTTGCAGAGCCAGGAGAGACGCAAAACGCTTTTCTCAATGAAAGAAACCAGGCTTCAGCTATAAAAAAAGAGGAGTTAGTGGCCAGATCTGAAACACATGCTGCCGGGCACTCGCAGGAGAAGACGCATAGCCGGGAGAAGAGTAGCCAGGAGAGTGCAGAGGAGGCAGGGAGCCGCGAGAATCACCCCCAGGAGTCTAAAGGCCAACCCCGAAGCCAGGAAGAATCTGAGGAAGGTGAGGAAGATGCCACCTCTGAGGTGGACAAACGACGCATGAGGCCCAGACACCACCACGGGAGGAGCAGGCCCGACGGGTCCTCTCAAGGAGGGAGTCTTCCCTCTGAGGAAAAGGGACACCCCCAGGAGGAATCTGAGGAGTCAAATGTCGGCATGGCCAGTTTAGGGGAAAAGAGGGACCACCATTCAACCCACTACAGGGCTTCAGAGGAAGAACCCGAATATGGAGAAGAAATAAAGGGTTATCCAGGCATCCAGGCCCCTGAGGACCTGGAGGGGGAGCGCTATAGGGGCAGAGGAAGTGAGGAATACAGGGCTCCAAGACCTCAGAGTGAGGAGAGTTGGGATGAAGAGGACAAGAGAAACTACCCCAGCTTAGAGCTTGATAAGTTGGCACATGGATATGATGAAGAAAGTGAGGAAGAGAGGGGCCTTGAGCCGGGAAAGGGACGCCATCACAGAGGCAGGGGAGGGGATCCACGTGCCTATTTCATGTCTGACGCCAGAGAAGAGAAAAGGTTCTTGGGTGAAGGACACCACCGTGTCCAAGAAAACCAGATGGACAAGGCAAGGAGGCATCCACAAGGTGCGTGGAAAGAGCTGGACAGAAATTATCTCAACTATGGTGAGGAAGGAGCCCAAGGGAAGTGGCAGCAGCAGGGAGACCTGCAGGACACTAAAGAAAACAGGGAGGAAGCTAGGTTTCAAGATAAACAATATGGCTCCCATCACACAGATGAAAAGAGGAAGAGATTAGGGGAACTGTTCAACCCATACTATGACCCTCTCCAGTGGAAGAGCAGCCATTTTGAAAGAAGAGACAACATGGATGACAATTTTCTCGAGGGTGAAGAGGAAAATGAGCTGACCTTGAATGAGAAGAATTTCTTCCCAGAATACAACTATGACTGGTGGGAGAAAAAGCCCTTCTCTGAGGATGTGAACTGGGGGTATGAGAAGAGAAACGTCGACAGGGTCACCAAGCTGGACCTGAAAAGGCAGTATGACAGGGTGGCCCAACTGGACCAGCTCCTTCACTACAGGAAGAAGTCAGATGAGTTTCCAGACTTCTATGATTCTGAGGAGCCGGTGAGCACCCGCCAGGAGGCAGAAAATGAAAAGGACAGGGCTGACCAGACAGTCCTGACAGAGGACGAGGTATGGTTTGGGGCTTCTGTTTAAAAGTACTTACTCTGGTCAATGTTAGCACATTATGTTCAAGACTATCCGATATTAACGGGGAGAAATTGGTGGGAATTAATCACTATGAAAATGGTGCCCTAGTAACGGAGTGGAGGCCACCTTGGGGGTTGGTTTCCACCTACCTCTAGCCATCATCCACATCGTTGTCCACCTCACTCGGTTGCATTGCTTCTCAACCTTGTCTGCACACTGGTGTCACCTGCAGAGCGTGAAAAATTACTGTGTTAGAGATTCTGTCTACTTAGTGCCTAGGGTGCTGCCTGATCATCAGAATATTTTAAAGCTTCCAGATGGTTGCAGTGTTCAGCCAAGGTTGACGACGACTGTTCTGGTATCTTCCCCTTGGTCATCTGATTGTTCATCACTCTCTCCCTGAGGTAGGGAGAATAGGTGATAGAGAAGTTTACTTGCTTGACTATTTAGTTTGCTGTCTTTATTATTTCACGCCCTACTGCCGTCAGAAATTTGTATCTGGGAGAGAACACTATTGGAGCTGAACCTACCCAAACAATGTTTTTTTCCTAATATTGATTATGTAGGTTGGTGCTTCTCAAAGTTGAATGTACATCAGGATCATGAGGGATTCCTAGCCCCCAGAGTTCCTCATTTAGTAGATCCCAAGTGAGACCCCAATATCTGCATTTCTGACAAGTTCCTGGCTGATGCCATTGGTCAGGGGACCACACTTTGAGAGTTACTGACGTAGGTTGACTAATGCAGCTTCTAACATGCCTAAAATTCCCCTTTCCGCTCATACTGCATCAAACTGCAGCAAAAGAAATTGGTTCGGGACCTCATGCCTCCACTTTTCTGTATTTTCCAGAAAAAAGAACTCGAAAACTTGGCTGCAATGGATTTGGAACTACAGAAGATAGCTGAGAAATTCAGCCAAAGGGGCTGACTGTCATTGGAGCGGTGGGCACTGTTAAGAAGCAGCCATCACATGATCTGTTTTTCACCACTTCACTGAAAGATGCCATTTATCTACCCAAGAGCAGAAAGTAGAACTTACTACTCATTAAATGTTTGACACAATTGGAAATGTCTTTAATTTCTGTCAGAATGCTATTGAAAATGTGAATTGCATGACTTGTAGCATATTCTTTTCTGCAAAATAGACATATTAACATGCTTGTGGCAATGACTGTGCTACTGTCTTTGGAAAAATGTTTGTCTCAGTTGGAAATAATAAAAGATTCACCTGAGACCAAAAGCTTCATTGTTCTCAGCTGCTTTTGGGCAAAGAGAGAGGCGTGTGACTTTTCAAATCTATTCTTTGAAGTAAATTGCAAAAGATGACCCTAGGATTTGTTGGGTTTTGGATGCATAATAGAATAAAAAAGCAAACCTTTTGAAGTAATTTGCAGGATATAAAGAGAAATAGATTAGAAAAAGACATCTACTCCCCATGCTGAGAGAGATTACAGGGGCTTGAAGAACCTGTTTCAAAAATAATCATAAGATATTACTTTAAAAATTCCTTTATCTAAAGAGCTCTAGAAGTAGCCAGCCAAAGTTCATTTTTCAGGGCTGAGAAGAAAGCTTGGGTAACGGGAAGAATTCCAGGGTGGGAGTGAAAACATCTGGCCTGTCCAGACAGATCCCTGGCCCCTCAGATCTTGTCGGATTTCTACTCAAGAAGATAGAGGCAGCCAGGTGTGGTGGCCTACACTTGTAATCCTAGCACTTTGGGAGCCCGAGGCAGGCAGATCACGAGGTCAGGAGTTTGAGACCAGCCTGGCCAACATGGTGAAACCCCATCTCTAATAAAGATACCAAAAAAAAAAAAAAAAAAAAGCTGGGCATGGTGGCGGGCACCTGTAATCCCAGCTACTTGGGTTGCAGTGAGCGCAGATCAGGCATTGCACTCCAGCCTGGGTGACAGGGCGAGACTCTCAGAAAAAAAAAAGATAGAGGCTAGGCATGGTGGCTCACACTTGTAATCTGAGCACTTTGGGAGGCCAAGGCAGGTGGTTTGCTTGAGCTCGGGAGTTCGAGACCAGCCTGGGCAACATGGCGAAACCCCGTCTCTACAAAAAATTTAAAAATTAGCCAGGCGTGGTGTTGTGCGCCTATAGTCCCTCCCTACTCAGGAGGCCGAGGCAGGAGGATCACTTGAGCCCTGGAAGTTGAGGCTGCAGTGAGCTGAGATCGTGCCACTGCACTCCAGCCTAGGCGACAGAGTAAGGTCCTGTCTCGAAAAGAAAAGAAAAGATAGAGCTCTTACTCTGCGGACTCTGTTACTAAGTAGCTCTGACTTTGGGCAAGTTACTTTTCCTCTCTGAACCTTAAGATCATCAATAAAATAAGATATTTGTCTCATTGAGTTGTTACAAGGATGATAGAGTTGATACAAAACAGAGCAGTGCCTGGTATATATCAGTGGCGCAGGAAATGTTAGCTGCTGCTGTAATCATTCCTGCAGCTTCTTAGGGCAATACGGTTGGACAATTCCCTTTCTCCCTTTTTTTTTACCTGTCATTTAATTCCTCACCCTTGGTGGCTTCTACTTGGTTGATTTCTACTGGTTTGACAGTTTTGGTAAAGAGTTATTCTCTGGAAGGTGGTGCAGAGGAGAATAAGACCTTCTCTTTACTCTCTGAAGGTTGGATAATTAAGTCTATGAAATAAACTGACAGTAGGCAGATGAACAGGAGAAAAAAACATTTTAATTACATGCATAGGCCCAGGAGTCCCACAAAATATAAGACTCAGAAGGGCCAGACGATTGAAGTTTTTATGGCATCCTGAGCTACAGAAGAGAATAGGGGGCTTGGGGTTCCTGGGGGACACAGTTATGGGAAGGTAGCAGGAGGAATTGTATGATAAATAAAGGTTGTGTTGTTATGCAGATAAAATCTCTCAGGTAATCAAAGTGATCCAGCAGCCTTCTTCTTTTTTTTTTTTTTTTTAGAGCTTAATGAAATTTTATTTTGAAAATATGGCAAAAGTCTAAGGCACTTCAAACATTTAAATACATGTAGGACCAAAGTAAATGTAACACAGTATAAAGGAATCCATAAACACAGAGAACTACGCTATATTTCTCTAGAGGCAAATACATAGCCAATTCCTCCAACACAATTCCACCTTTATCGTTAGATACAGAATTGTGCAATTATTAACAAAAATATGATAATGTTACATGTAGTTCTTCATGTCTTTAATTAGTATGAAATACAAAAGTTGAAAATACTGTGCCAATTTCATATACTCTTTTTTTAAAAAGTCATATTTACATCTACCTAGATAAAACCAAATGAAAATATTTTCTTTTGTAAGTTTCATACTTTTTGAGAGTTCTATCTAGCCCACGATGAAGTTACTGATGATCAACTTTCTTACTTTAAAATAAAAAAAAGAAAAATCAACAAAACTGTGCTGGGATAGAATTTTGGAAGAGCTTTCTAATGGTGCCACATATGGTAAACATAAATATTTGTGGAAAAATTTTAAAACGTGATGCCAGTGAGAACCTGACACTTCTCTGTGGTGGTGGTCTGGGAGTGGAGAGATGGAATAGAAGGTGCCCATTCAGGTCAGGTCAGGTCACAATTCCCTATAGCTGTGCATAACAGAGCAGAGACTCACCAGCAACACAGAGTAGGTTAAAGTGCACCCCACGCAGAGAGAAGATGGCCAGAAAGGAGGCATGCGTGCCCAGGTTGGCAATCTCTGCACTGTGGAAGCTTCAGCCTTTAGCCCTGGGCTTTATGCTTCTGTTTGCTGGTGAGCTCAGGCACAATACATATACATTCGGTGTCTGTCACTCCAACAGGCACAGTTGGCAGCTTAATAGTGGCATGAAAATGGAGGGCTATTTGCATACAATCAATCAAATGAACCTCTGTGGCTTCATTCCAAGCCTAGGGGTGCCCGGAGACTGGGCTTTTGCAAAGCTGATGTGGGCATACAAGAGAACAGTGATGCCCTTGTGCCCCACTTCCAGGGCAATCGAGAGCATGGTGCTGCCATCGTTGTCCTCCAGGTGGACATTGCAGCCCAGCTGGGCCAGCAGCAGCTTGATGATCTCCATGTGCCCGTGCTTGCTGGCACAATGAGGACCATGGAGTCCTTGTCGTCCTGGAGGTTGACCTCAGCCCCACAGGCCAGCAGACCATACACCATGCCGATCTGCCCAGTAACTGACTGCCAGCATGAGGGCCATCTGCCCCAGCTGACTGGCTTTGAGGCTCACCTTTCAGCCAGGGTTCTTCCCCAACCTGCATGTCCTCTGCTTCCACAGCTGCGAGGGCCGCCAGCATGATGGAGGTATAGCCCCTGGTTCAGGTGATCCACGTTACACATTTGGGTGTCCAACAGCAGCTTCACAATCTCAAAATTGGAGTAGGACACGCTGTAATGGAGGGCTGTGTTGCTGTTGCCGTCTGCCAAGTTGATGACCTAGTAGAGGGCATCCAGGGAGGTAGCCTCACAAGCAGCCCTGTGGTGTCCCAGGGTGGCTGCAATGGCTGACTTCTGACTGGACACGCAGAACCACTTGTGCTGGAGGGTGTTCAGACAGAACCTCATATCTTTGCTGGTCACAGCTTTGGGGTCATTTATATTATTTTTCAGTAAGTTGCAAGCAGACAACATCTTTTCACTTAATTTATACCTCCCGCTGATTTTCACCTTCTCAGGTTCACATTCTTGAAACTGCATTTCATCTTCCACCCTGGCTGACTTGAAACCTTCAATGTTAATGGCGAGGTGCCCTTTGGCCATTCCCCAAGTGTCTTCATCCTCATATTCTTCAAGAGGATATTACTCAATGACATCACACTCGTCATCTGACTCAGAAGAAGAGCTTTCATCTGTGCTGAAATCATCACTTGAAGTTGTTGCACATCCTCCATTAATGCCAACAAGCTGAAGATTCTTTTTCATGCCGTTTGAATCTTTGTTACCATCTTTCTTCTTCTTAATGGGCTCCAGTGTACTTTCATTGTTTGTGCATAGGGAGGCCAGCGGCCATCTGGTCGTCTGTCAGGTTCACTGGAGACCGTGTACTTTCCTGAGCAGGGAAGGCATTCTGGCTGCTGACCAGCTTTCCTTCTGAGATCCCCACCTCTGAGCAGCCTTCTTCCTGATACAGATACTTTACTAATGTAGATTTCCTTTCTAGATGTAAATTTCCTTGTAAAAAGGACAGCTTTTTAGAGCCATTCCTGTGTCTGCAGTTTCTCTGAATAACCAGCTCAAAATATGCCAAAGAGGTATATTTTTGGGTGGCACATTGTGGTCTCCTCCAGTCGTATTTTGGGATGGTGTGTGCTGAGCCTCAGCAGATGCAAAAATAAGCTTTAAAATCACATAGGACTTGTATCCATCAAGAAAGGCCTGGTTCTCCTCCTCTTGGCTAAGTCAAGAATTGCCTGTGCTACTTAACCAGATTCTTTTTAGATGAACTCTCTGTGACATACTTTTCCAGGAGCATTGCTGCTTCGTCATATGGGGAGCCCATCAGTGCTATAAATCTGATGGCGAATTTTTCTAAACCTGGACACACACTTCTAGAAGGTTTCTTGCTATCTCTCTGCCTGCAGTTGTTTTTTTTTTCTGGCCATGGGATCATGACTGCCTGTTTGTAAAGGGCAGTGATGGGGGTGTGAGGAGGGGAAGGCTGCTGGAGGAGGTAGCTCTTATAGTAGGCAAGGGTGGTTGGTAAATACATAGCATACTAGTTTTCTGGGGCTGCCATAACAAATCACCACAAACTGGATGGCTTAAAACAACAGAAATTTATTCTCTTACAGTTTTGGAGGCCAGAAGTCCAAAATCAAGGTGTTAGCAAGGCCATGCTCCCTTCAAAGCCTGTAGAGGAGGATCATTCCTTGCTTCTTCTTAGTTTCTTGCTTCATCTTTGCTTCTTCCTTCCTTGCTTCTTCCAGGCCTTCCTTGGCTTGTGGCAGCAGAGCTCCCACTGCCACCTCTGTCTGCACATGGGCGCTCTCTCCCTGTGAGTCTGTCTCTTAACATGGTGTTCTTCATCAGGACACCAGTCATATTGAATTAAGGACCCATCCTACTCCAGTAGGACCTCATCTTAACTGATTACATCTGCAACCACCCTATTTTCAACTCAGGTCACATTTACATGTATTAGGGGTTGGGACTTCAACATATTTTTTTCTGGGGACACAATTCAACCCATAATAAAGTAGGGCAGCACCCACCCCCCTCAGGTGGAGAGACGCTGAGGCACATATTCTGCACTGCCTCCCAGACTTCCTCCGTGGATCATGCCCCAGGTGCCACAGCAGTGAGCTGCGCGATAATGTAGCCTTTATTGGCTGCCTTTACCTTTTCCACTGCCCACTGGTGACGCTGCCGGTGTTTCCTGGGGTCATCTCTCATGTAAACCACTCGTTCTCAAATACTTGTCTCAGGGTTTGATCTTGGAGGACCCTGACCTAAGAAACTATCCAAAGTCAAGGCTTATATTATGCCAGATAGTATACCTGCAGTTGCAACCCCTTGTCTTAATATATCCTGATACAAGATACTGGGAAATGCTCAACGTGTACTCACACGCACAGAGTACAATGTCTCTGCCTTTTTTCCTATCATAGCCCAGCAGAAAACAAAATCCTTTCCTAAAGAGAGATTGAGGGGCCCCAGGTGAAAAGTGATCTACTCACTGTAGGAGAGAAAACAAAACCCAGCAATACACCAAATGCCAGCCTAGCAAATCACACACACACACACACACACACACACACACTGGGCGCTGCTCACGAGGAAAGCTGCTGGAAGCTAGAGTGCAATGCAGTATGGCACCCCCCAGCTTCCCCCGGCATCTGCCTTGTTGAGGCTCTGCACATTAGTACATCTTTTCATTTTAGTTTGCCAACACCCCAGGGGAAGGAAACGTGAAGGTGTAGATGGTCTATCAAGGATGAAGGAGACACCCAAGAGAATCCCACCCAACACTTGCTGCTCAGACGGTGCAATTAGGATCTCAGGGATGCCACCATTTCTTCAGGAAGAAGTGAAGAACAATCTAGGCCACTGTTTTTCTCACTTTTAATCAAAATAATTTATGTTCATTGCAAAAACATTAAGTAGTCCTGAAAGGCTTATAAATGAGGATTATGGGTTGAATTTTGTCCCCAAAATGAAGAAGTCTTAACCACTGGCACCCATGAATGTGACCTTATTTGGAAATAGGGTCTCCACAGTTAAGATGGGGTCATTAGAGTGGGCCCATTTCTAGTATTATTGGTGTCCTTACAAGAAGACGGAAATTCAGAGACAAACACACACACAGAGGAGAATACTATGTGGAGACAGGCAAAGACTGGAGCTATGCCTCTTCAAGCCAAGAAATGCCTGGGTTACCAGATGCTGGAAGGGTCAAGGAAGGATTCTGCCCTAGAACTGTCAGAGGGAACACTGCCTCTGCCAACAATTCAATTCCAGACTTCTGGCCTCCAGATATGCAGTAGAATACTTTTCTGTTGTTTTAAGCCACTCTGCTTGTGGTACATTGTTATGGCAGCCCTAGGTATCTAATACAATGAGAAACAATGGCCTCAGTGCCCCATCCTCCAAATCCTTGTGCAGATGCAGCCACCTGTAATTTAAATTTTAGATTTATTTTCTTATTTGAATATGTTAATTGTCATGATTTATAATATCATGACAAGTTTATCGGGAAGGAGTTATACACAGAGATGGGACAGGAGGACAGAAAGGGTCCTATTATTACAAAATGAAAATACACACCATGTAAAACATAGTATAATCAGGAGGCCAGGTGTGTGGCTCAACCCTGTAATCCCAGCACTCTGGGAGGTCGAAGCAGGCAGATCACCTGAGGTCAGGAGTTGGAGACCGGCGTGGTCAACATAGTGAAACCCCACTCTACTAAAAATACAAAAAATAGCTGGGCATGGTGGCAGTTGCCTGTAATCCCAGCTCCTTGGGAGGCTGAGGCAGGAGAATCACTTGAACCCAGGAGGTAGAGGTTGCAGTAAGCCGAGATTTCGCCATTGCACTCCAGCCTGGGCAACAAGACCGAAACTCTGTCTCAAAACAAACAAACACATAATATATAATCAGGAGATTTCAGGTGCTGAAATAATTAATTAATTGCAGTAATTAAAATTCTGCAGTCCAGGATCCTGACACTCACATACATGACAGGCCTCACTGAGAAAGTATCTGTTGATGAAAGACCTGAAGAAAGGATGTGAGCCATGTGGACACCTGGGGGAAGGACATTTCAGGCAGAGGGAATAGTAGGTGCAAAGGCCCTGGGTCGGGAATGTATTTGGCATGTTTGAAGAAGAACAAGAGGCCAGAGGGGGAGACTGTCGTAGGAGGTGAGCTTAGAGAGGCAGCAGGCGCCAGGTCATGCCGGGCTCTCTGTAGGTTGTTTTGCAATTGGAGAGTTCTCAACGGATGACTGATAGGATTTGCTTTATGTTTATAACAACACTGGCTGCTGGGTTGAGAGATGGCTGCAGGGGAAGTGAAGGCAGAAACACAGAAACCAATAAAGAGGGCACTGTAATGACCCTGGTGGGTCATCATGATGGCTGGGTCCAAGGTGGTGGCACTGGGAATGGGGAGAAGTGATAGAATTCTAGATCTATTATGGAGACAGAGCTGACAGGTAGGGCTGCTGGTTTTGGTGTGGCATGAGGGAACGAGAGGAGAATACCAAGGCTTTAGGCCTGAGCACCTGGGAAAACAGACGGGGAGACTGCAGGAGGGACTGGTTTGGGAGGGGAGAGATGGGGAGCTCAGATTTGAACTTGTTAAGTTTGAGACGTGAATAGATACCCACAGAGGTGTTGAGCTGGGTATATGAGCCAGTGCTGGAGGAAAAGTCCTGTGTTGAAGACTGCACGTGGGAGTCATCATCATAGAGATGGTATTTAAAGCCTTAAAACTGGGTGAGATCACCTAGAATTATATAAATGAGTCAAAGATGGCCTCTGTGTATTGGCTCACAGAGTGTTTATTTCTTCATTGCAGGCTGACACTGATTACTGCAGAAGCCAAACTCAAATTTTTACGCATCCAATTATTTTAAACAAATTTTAAGCCAATTTTTAGCCATTCAGGGCCTTCCTGGTACATACTCGGTGAAACTATACCCAGCATCTGTTGGCCATTGATAACATAGAGCCTTGTGGTTATAAGACCTTAAGTGCAGTGTTAATCCCAGCACTTTCGGAGGCCGAGGCAGGCAGATCGCTTGAGCTCAGGAGTTCGAGACCAGCCTGGGCAACATAATGAAACCCTGTCTCTACTAAAAATACAAAAATTAGCTATGTGTGGTGACATGTGCCTGTAGTCCCAGCTACTTGGGAGGCTGAGGTGGGAGGATCACTTGAGCCTGGGAGGTGGAGGTTGCAGTGAGCTGAGATCATGCCACTGCTCTCCAGCCTGGGTGACAGAGTGAGACCCTGTCTCAGAAAAATAAAACCAAAAACAAAAACACAAACCTCAAGCCGTCCCTGTCCTTCGGAGCTCTCTGACCCAGAGACTCCCCTCTGTGCTGCTGTGCACCACCACCTAGACACATAAGCCTTGTTTCTGACTCTCCCCTACCTCGGGAGTATGCTTGCCCTTCCTCCTCTCCTTCTGAGTAGCAGCACCTGTAGTGTGTGCTCTTTGGACAGACTCTTGCTGTAAGGGACATCCCCCTACCCCTATGCAAACCTGTCAGAGTGTCACCATCACCAGTAAAATTTGTGTGTGCTGCTGCCATCTCATGGTCATGTCTTTCTCTTTGATCAGTCCCCAAATCCCCCAAACACCCCAGGGTGTGAGTGTAGACAAGAAAAGGAAGAAGTGCAAGTGCTGAGCCCTGAGGCATGCCAACGTTTAGAAGTTTCAGAGATGAGGAGGAACCAGCGAGAGAGATACGGAAAGAAAGGCCAGAGAGGTAGGAGGGAAACCAGGAGAGAGTGGTATTCTAGAAGCCAAGGGAGGAAAAGCCTGGCAAGGAGAGGGATGGACAGTGTCAGACACTGCTGATAGGTCCAGCGGACCGAGAAGGAGCTCTGGATGTCACACTACTGCCCATCGTTGCTTGCTGCTCACACCAAACCTGCTTCCCACTGTGGCTGCTCCAAAGGGGCTGCTCTCCCGTTTCCACCAGTGCCACAATCCGTCTTATCACGCCACTGAAATCGGTGATCAGCAAAGTTTTTCACAAAGGCCCACAGAGCGTGTGTTTTAGGCTTTGACACCATATGGGCTCTATCACAAGTATTCAACTTTGCCACAGTGTGAAAGCAGCCATTGACAATATATAAACAAATTAAGAGTGGTTGCATTCCAATAAAACTTCAGTTTGAATTTCATGTAATTTTCCCATGTCACAAATTTATTTTATTTTTTATTTTTTACTTTTCTGCTTCAACCACTTAAAAACGTAAAAATCTTTTGTTACAGGCTATACAAAAAACTTGTAGTGGGCCAGATTTGCTGCCCCCGATTTAAATTAATCATATTCTTTCTTATTTTTATCTCCTTTCTTGAATCTATCACCATATGACTTTATTTATTTATTTATTTATTTATGAATGACAGAGTCTCACTCTGATGCCCAGGCTGGAGTGCAGTGGCGCGATCTCGGCTCACTGCAACCTCCACCTCCTGGGTTCAAGCGATTCTCCTGCCTCAGCCTCCCAAGTAGCTGGGATTACAGGTGCCCGCCAAATTTTTGTATTTTTAGTAGAGAAGGGGTTTCACCATGTTGGCCAGGCTGGTCTCAAACTCCTGACCTCAAGTGATCCACCCTCCTTGGTCTCCCAAAGGGCTGGGATTACAGGCGTAAGCCACCAAGTCTGGTCTATATAATTATTTAATTTAATTTAATTTAATCTGGTTTATAGCTCCTGTTTTGTGTCATTCACAGGTGACAGGAGAGCACTGAGAGGTCACTACCCACCTGAGCATTTGATTGAGGAAAAGTGTTCCCAAAAGGCAAAAGAACGCCTGCCATCATTTCCTCTGGATTAATTTCTCCACTTTTTAAACTTTGTTGGCTTAGAATTATAACACTATGTAGACTAAACATCCAACAGATTAACCTACCCCTCTTTCAAAACAAAATATATATAGCACCTTGTTACCTGTCAAAGCAAAAATGAAATGTCAAAATCTTTCCAGTCTTGTTTTAATGAAATCTCAGCTAAGAGTAAAACAAAAACAAAAACAAAAACACCCCAGGTTATTAATAGAACTGTAAAAAAGGCCTTCCAAAAGGAGTGGGTAGAGTATGATATTCATTTCCTATGCTTCAAAGATTTTGCCCTTTCTCATAAAAACTCAAATAACTGTGGGTGCCTAGTAAATGTTAATATGGTAGTTAAAAGGTTACTAGTTGCTTTTTAAGTAGCTATTCAGGGACTTATCTCTCTCACCATCTGACCTGTGCTACATAGTTAAGTTCAAGGAAAATCTATAATCCTTTTTACAAAAATTAATACTAGCCTAGAGGCAACATTATATTTCAAGTTATTAGATACTCTGTTCCTTTCTAGCACTGCACCTAAATGCATTACAAAATCAGGATAAAGTGAATCTTGATCATGGATTTTTAGGACATGCGTTTTAGTATTTAATATTGTTCTTGCAATATTTACAACCAACACTTTAGAACAACATGCAAACACTCCATTTTTTTTTTTCAAAGCTTCACTATGTATTGAGAAAAGACTGTATTTTTGGCTTTTCAATATACAACCAGTGCATGAATGATTGCTCAGTACTTGCTTCATATGATTTTAGTGTACTTTTAAGCTAAAAAATGCCGTGTAATGGGTGCCATGCTATATTACCAAGTACCCTAGTCCAATGGAGGAACAGGATGGATGTTACAGAATGATTTTTGTCTTTGACTTTTTGATTGCCATTCATTAAAGTGCTATTCTACATAACTCCTCTGGTGGCTGGATGTCCAAAAATCATAAAATTATCCGTTCATCTGCTCCAAAGGTGAATGTCCATTTTAAACACAAGAAGACAAAAACATCCTGTATTTAGCTATACCAATGATGTACATGCACACAGTAGTGGTTCCCAATGGGCCGTTCCTGGACCAACAGCACCAATATCACCTGGAAACTACTTGAAATGCAAATACTCTGTCCCACTCCACAAGTACTGAAATGTTATTCTGTGGGGTGGAGGGTCCAATGGCCTCTGCTTACCAAGCCCTCCAAGGGATTCTAAATTTTCCAATGCTAAGTTTGCAAACCACAGAATTCAATCATCTGTACTCAGATGAAGTAAACTATATGAATGAGAAAAAAAAAAATACAGATTAACTTATGCTGTTGGCATTGGTAAGATGAGTTCACAAGGTAACATGAGAATGCAGGGCCTTGGTAGCTCAGACCCCAGACCCCTTGCTCAAGGAACTCAGAGAAAAGATGTAGGGAATGGAATGCAACTTGCAAACCAGTAACCAGGAGACCGGCCACTACTGATTCTAATCTATGCACATAGTTTTCTGTTCTCCTTGTCCAAACTTGACTAGCTATATGTGTGTGACAACAGCTTGCAACACGTTCCGTGAGGTGCCAATCCAGGCATGTCCTCTACAATAGACAGACCATATGTCACAATCGGCTGAAAGCCAACATGGCATCACTGACTGCATCACTGTTAGATGAATCACAGTAGGAAACATTTGTATTTTATTTTTTGAGAGTTTCGCTCTTGTTGCCCAGGCTGGAGTGCAATGGCATGGTCTTGGCTCACTGCAACCTCCGCCTCCCGGGTTCAAGTGGTTCTCCTGCCTCCTCAGCCTCCTGAGTAGCTGGGATTACAGGCATTAGCAACCACACACGGCTAATTTTTGAATTTTTAGTAGAGATCAGGTTTCAACATGTTTGTCAGGCTGGTCTTGAACTCCTGACCTCAGGTGATCCGCCTGCCTGGGCCTCCCGAAGTGTTGGGATTACAGGCATGACCCATTGTGCCTGGCCAACATTTTCATTCTTTAATAGCCATTAGGATAAAGGACTCAAAATTGTACTTAGTAATCACATTGGCTATTATCAAAATAGCACATGCTATTTGGAAAAAAATTATTTTTTTCTGAGATGTTCCTTGCTGTATGATACACACCTATCCTATGACGACAGAAGCAACACAAACGATGACCATGTTCCAGTGAGCAAGACTCAATCTCTCAAATGAACAACAGCGTTGGCTGATTCTGAACACTTTCTTTGCTACAGCATATGATCAAATGATTAGAGTTTTTCAGAGCTTAGAAAGGGTAACCATCTAATCACGACAGAGTTCTTCAGCATTAATAATCATCAAGAAAGGCACTGCAGGGACATCTGACAAGGAATAACACTAATACAATGAGAACTGGTCTAAGTCCTGCACAAAACTTTGATATAGTTCAAACAGCTTGCATACTCTTTCTGTCCCCATGTGTACATACATATTCATACACGTGGTACAATCTATGTCTCCACATGTATGTGTATGTATATGTCTATGTATATATAAATATATGTGTGTATATATACCAACATCTATATACATATATGTGTGTGTGTTCAAATGTGTATCCATAAGACCACAGAGGGGGAAAAAACATTTGTTTCCTTTAATTGAATACTACACAAAATTTCTAGTCACTTTATTTAGAACAAAGAATAAGAGTATTGGCAAATTAATGCAAAAAAGTACCCTACTAAACCTTTCTATGCACAAAAAAGAGCAGTAAAATAAATACTCAGAACTTTCCCAGGTTGTCAACTATTAAAATAAAACCTTAGCATTTCAAAAAAGCTTATTCCACTGCAGGAAAGAGGGTGGACATTTTTGGTACCATAATAAATCACACACTCACACATCCATATTGCTTAGGTTGAAGAGAACGGAATGAACAGAGGAAATTTCTTCCATGAATTACCCTCCTTTCGGTACCCGCCACGTTTTAGTTACGTTGTATTATTCCACTTAGCTTAAAATATAAAGTCTTGTAGAAACACATTTTTACGATGTTGAAGTTCTCAAGATATTTGCACAGAATATTTAGAAGTACTTAGAGGAGTTCTGTTAAATGCAGTTGGTCATACTACATACCCCATGGTTGCAGTTTTGACAGACCAAGCGCACCTGTGTCAGAAATAGACAAAAGGCATATACTCCTCCTTCCTAGAAACGGGTACATAGACATGTTCTTATTCTTGGGATATGAAAAAACAAGTAGTAATGGCATTTAAAGTTTAATTACTAACCGTATAATGCCTGAGAACAAAATTCAGAGCAATTCTCAAAGGGTTAAGAGTCAGACTCTGGGCATTTCCGTTTTTTAGCTGCAGGCTCCTCAGTCTCGTGTGATTCTAAAGTGCTTGCATTAGATCTGAGGCTGGTGTCTGCTTTAAGGTTGTCCATGGCAACGGTGAAGCCGGAGAGAAGGTAACCCCCACCTCCACTCATCAGCAGTTTAGGATGACTTCGATCTGGCAAAACCTAATCAAGACAGAAAAGACATTCATGCTTTCCCAAGACAATAAAGTCCATGCTAACAACACATATACCAAAAATTAGAATTTAAACAACACAGTTCTCTTGATAATTTCAATGAACCAGTTTCTTTCTTTCCTTTCTTTCCCTCCCTCCCTCTTTCCTTTCCTTTCCTTTTCCCCTTCCCTTCCCCTCCCCCTCCCTTCCCTTCCCTTCCCCTCTCCCTCCCCTTCCCCTTCCCTTTCCTTTCCTTTCTTTTTCTTTCTTTCTTTCAGAGGCAGGGTCTCACTCTGCTCCTCAGGCTGGAGTGCAGTAGTGAGATTTTGGCTCACTGTAACCTCGAACTCCTGGTCTCAACTGAACCTCCCGCCTGGGCTTTCCAAAGGGCTGGGATTACAGACATGAGCCACGGCACCAGGCTTTAAATGGACCAACTACTAAGGACTCATTTCTTCACATTACAATGCAGAGAAAAGTGTAGAAATTGGTTTAATTGATTTTCTTTTGAAAAACAAAACTGGCCAGGCATGGTGACTCACGCCTGTAATCCCAGCACTTTGGGATGCTGAGGCAGGCGGATCACAAGGTCAGGAGTTTGAGATCAGCCTGGCTAACATGGTGAAACCCCATCTCTACTAAAAATACAAAAATTAGCCAGGCGTGGTGGCACACGCCTGTAATGCCAGCTACCTGGGAGGCTGAGGCAGGAGAATTGCTTGAACCCAGGAGGCAGAGGTTGCAGTGAGCCAAGATCGCACCACTGCACTCCAGCCTGGGCGACAGAGAGAGACTCTGTCTCAAAAAAAAAAGAAAGAAAAAGAAAACTGAAGCAGTTTTCAGTTCAGCCCAGGTTTCTCTAGAAACTGAAGCATGTTTCTGATGGAGAATGGGTAATGGTCTGGGCAGTACTCTAGAACTGTGCATATAGCTTTCTTTCTCTTGGCTTCAGGAAGCTTCATGGCCAATAATGGAGCCTGGGTCTATGGAGAAGTTGCTACTGAATGTACCACACTTCAAACCTCCCTTCCCCGCTACCCCCTTAACTCTGCCAAGGCAACTTCTCTCCTCTTTCTCCTGTAACCTTAGCTAAGTAAGACAACCTCCACAAAGGGCAGGGTTACCCAAGGCTCAATAGCATCCCCACTACAGAATGGTAAGACACCAAGCAATGAGACGGGGCCTACGGCAGCATAGAGGTTCTCCCCTCAGATCTCCCTTCATGAGGGAACGGCTGCGAGGCATTCAGGCAGAACACCTCCAGCTGCCGCTCCTTTGGGATCCACTGCAGCATTCATACTGAAGGAGGCCATGGGTTGCTTCCAGTCAGTAACTGAGCATGGGTACCAGGGCTGGAGAATTTCTGCTTAACACAGGACTCCTTGAATGCCTATCTTTCCACTTGGGCTCGCCATCAGCCTCCTGGAGACTTTCTCAGAGCAGCACTGCAGGCTCTTCCTACCATCCTCCTTTCTCTACCCGCTCCTTGCCCAGGCATCAACCTGTACCACCAATCTTGCTCCCTCTCCCCTTATCTTTCTAAGGCATTTCCCTCAATAAATCTCTTACGCTTCGACTTCCATCTTAACATATGTCTTCCAGAAGACCTGAACTGACACAGAGCCCACTAGTAAATCCTGAAAACATGCCGCAAAAACATCCTGGCAGAGAAGAAAGGGCAGTTTCTCATCTACCTGGGAATTTTGTTATTGTCAATTGTATCATCCACAGTGATATTGAGGCCTTGGGGAAATAAGAACCACAGCGGTTTGCATTTTAAATGCCTTTAGGGCAGAGTTACAGAGTAATATATTCTGACATAACAAGAGAAAAAAAGGGTCAGAAAAAGGGGCACATTCTCTGAGTAACAGCCATGAGACATCTCCATCCCTGTAGAAAGAAACAGAGATATCTCTATTTTTATTTTGTTTTGTTTTTGAGACAGGGTCTTACTCTGTCACCCAGGCTGGAGTGCAGTGGTGGGATCTCGGCTCACTGCTGCCTCGACCTCCTAGATTCAAGCAATCTTTCCATCTCAGCTCCTGAGTAGCTGGGACTACAGGCACCTGCCACCATGCTCGACTAATTTTTATATTTTTTGTAGATACAGAGTCACGCCCAGCCAATTTGTGTATTTTTTTGTGGAGACAGGGTTTCACCATGTTGCCCAAGCTGGTCTTGAACTCCTGGGCTCAAGCGATCTGCCTGCCTTGGCCTCCCAAAGTGCTGGGATTACAGGCATAAGCCACCGTGCCTGGCTGAGATAACTCTATTTAATGACTTCTAGTACTATTGCAAGGACAGTCAAGTCTCGGGAGGGCAGCTCTTGGGACTGGCTGTAAGAACACGTACCTGGTAATTTCTGAGCCAGGTTTCAGACAGCCTGAGGTTGATGACCCCTCCCCTCTCCCGCAGTTTTGTGTAGCATTCCAACAGAGGCTGCAGGCAAAAACAGAATTCTGTTAAGAACTACTTCCTGGGATGCAGTTTAAGAATCAACATTCAGACGTAAGAATTCCTGCTCATTCCATTCCAGTATTACCTCTTTGTACTGACAGTAGACCACAAACGGCCTTGAAGGGGCCACGAAGTCCAGCAAAGACAGCAGCAGGGGAGTGGGGTGGAAACGACTAGCTACAATTAAACTGTAAGGAAAATGCCAGACAAATTATTTCTCTACTCCCCCAAAGTGGAGCACAGGTTTCAAAATGCATTTAAAATGATCATGTATTAATTTGCATGACTCACACAGAGAAGAGATTTAAATATAAAATTCTAGAAATCCAAAACAGAATACAATCATGAGCTATTTCTTTCCAGGAAACGCGAACTAGGTTAGAAGCTCTTGTGGTACTTGGCAACTCTAAGTGGCACTTAATAACATTCTTGATTTCTAAAAAAAATCACCTGGAAACAAATCCAACACTGCATAAGCTGCTTTGTGGATATCTGTTATAGCCTGTATCGCAGCATTTGAGTGCCCCATCCCCTGCATCCAGTGGGACCGCAAGGCCCGTCTTGATGCACTGTGATGGAGAAGATTCAGTTTCTTCTGAAACCCTGAAACCAGCATCATCAATTACCCAACCCTGCCAGCCTCAGCCTCCTTTCTTTAAAAAACCCCCAAGACAAAATTCTTATCTCGGGTCCCACTAGAATCAAAGCAGACAAGGAGAAAGAGAATGCCAATCTGTCTGAAGCAGAGCCCACATGCACCGAGGAGTCTCCTGCCTTCTTCCATCAACACACCCATCTGCGTTTCTTTCACTCAGCAGAGCAGCAGCCTCTAAATGTCTTTTCCTCTGCTCTTCTTGTCTCCTCTGTTTTTCCTGAATCTTCAAAAAGAAAAATAAGCAATCAATGTACTGGGGTCTTTCAGTCAAATTTATGGAAATGCTCTGCTCTGTCAAAACATTTCAACAGTATTTATCAACTTGGACTAAACCAATAGAAGCAGGTTGTTTATAAGGAAGTTGCAAATACACAAGAAAGCCTATATACTATTAAAACCATTATTAAGCTATCTATGCAACGCTTCTGTATCCTAAAGCTCCATCCCAAAGACCGAATCACACGCTCGTGTACATGCACACACACTCGTTCTCTGTTTTGATAGTTATCACCCTGGGAGCTAACACACCAAAGCCAAATCAAATCTCATGACTTAACTGAAGTTAACTGAGGGCCTGAGATTACGGGGGTGATGGGGACTCCTGGCATCCTTACATAATCTTTTCTGCTTCCTCTCTCTTTAGGCCCCTTATGTTCTGGATCTTGAGAAATGGTTTCCATTGTTTCCTGGTCTTCCGGGTGGTTGCTCTCTGGGGCCTCTGCCATACTGTCTTCATTTTCTTGTTCAGAAGCCTGTTTTTCCTCCAGTGTGCCATTACTTTCTTCAATCAAAGCACTGTCTTTTGGCTCTGAAGATAACATCTCAGCAGAAAATGTTCCATGTAGAAGACTGTCCACTTTGTTGAGAGGGAATTCATAAAGACCACTGAGAAAAGATTTGGGAAATCCAAAACACGCTGTCGCTGCCCGAACAGGTCCACCTCCAGGGTACAGCTGAATAATGGAGCCAAAACCTGGACAGATAAAATAAATAAATATCTGCCCGTGGAGTGACTCTAGACTATGCAAACCCTCAGTGAGTCCTCCACAGTAATGAGACTGAAGGTCTTTCTATTAATACTTTATTCAGAGGCTGAAGGATGGTGCAGCTCCTCAGGGAGTCTGTTTGGAGTCTATAAGTATTACCAATGGAGGTAATATAATCCTAAAGCAGATAGCAGGAAGTCTCAAAGAAGCTTATCCCCACTTGATACTACTGTAAAACCCTGTGTCTGCAAATTTGGATGTCACATGATTGGTGACTGACTCTGCTTCCCCTCACTCTGATCCTCAAATGGAGCAGTTACAAGTTCTTACCTTCTATGGGGTCAGAAAAAAACCAGACAAATCAGGCTGTGTTGTGTTCTTCCAGAGAGAATACATGCTTAGTAACCTTCCCACTCAATCCCTTCGATTTAGGCCCAATGAAATGAGCACCAGCTACCTAGGAGTTTACTAAAATCACTGTCCTGAAAGCCCTAGCCAGCCACAGGCTGCAGCATCATGCCCACCCACAGTGAAGCTAGAAAGGACAATTGCCATGGGTTTGGGGGTACCCATGGGTGGGGGGCTGGGTGATGGAGACTGTGTAAGAAGGTCCCCATGCTAGGAGCTGTGCAGGTTCACCCAAGTCACTTCGTTAACTCTGAGGTAATTCGATCTGGCTTTCCATGAGTTTACATTTTTGGACCACCTTTACTCACATCAGGGTGGGGTTTTGTTGAAAATGGAAATATTAAATCTTACCTCCCATTCGTTCCATCATTGCACCCAGCACCAAGCCTGCACACGTTTCCATCACAATCATTTTGTTGCCAGCACGGATATTTCCCAATGTCAACATCTGGGCTAATGTATCGTATCTCATGTGGCTAAAGTAAAAACAATAATTCGTTCATTTTTAGCTAAGTAAAGCCTATTATTTTAATCATTTTTCAAGTTTTATTTGCTTTATTAAAATTATGTTGATAAGATTATTGATTGCTTTGGAGGTGACAGTAAAAGGACTTACAATTTATGAGGTAGGAGGATACTTTATGCAGGTGAGCAAGTTTTTTCATTTTACTTAAAATCATGACTTTCTTAAAGACATATTTCCCCCAATTATACTTTTGAAAGGAAACAAAGCGTACTTAATTTTTCCAGGTTCTCTTGCATAATACATAATTGAAAGAATACGGGTGGATGGCTTCACAACAGTAATGACGGCTTCATATCTAGGGGGGAAGAAAAAACAGAACACTGACTTGAAAAAAATGACTTAAAATATTTTATTTGTAATAAAATGTATATTTTAAAACATAAAAAAGTTTAATATTGTCAGCCTTTTAAAATAAAAACTACTTACTTTTTTTTCTTCTTTTTAATGTATTTATCTTGGGCAAATTCTGTCTTGTCTCGGAATGTTGTACTATTTTCAATTAACTGCTGAACTATTTCCTATAAGAAAAGGAGCAAGTAGATTTTCTGAAACTTTACTTTCACAAAACAAGTAATTTCCAAAGGCTTCTTACCCAAGAATGGATCCAATGGTCTGATTCTCCAATCCCTTTTCCACAGAAGTCCAAACAGATGAACTTTGTATTTCTATACTATATTTGGAATTTATAATAAAATACAAGTACTTTATAACTCCATTTAAACCAAGGTAAAAGAACAGAGATATCCAATAAAAGCAGAAGAGAGGTAAAGGAAACTAATTTCTGAAGACACTGGCTGAAAACATTACTGAAAATGAACAAAGTTAAATCCTGATATGCACTGTTATTACATTCTCTACCACTGACATTAGTAATGTCATTCACTTATATTCCTGTATATAAGACATAAAATCTTTGAAATGTTGAGTAACATGTACATTTCAACCTACTTCTATCAAAGCTACAACGTTTTTTTTTGTTTTAGTTAGGTACAGTCTGCTTTAAAAACCAAACAGTTTCCTAAATGCCAAACAGACAAAAACAAAACTAAAAATCCTTTGAATATTACCTCTCCTTTAATGCCCTTGTCCTTCAAAGCTTTTATGTCATCTTGAGTAAGTTTCTGAGATTTCCCATCATCAACTATATTTCGATTATCAGTGCCCGCTTCTTTAGTCTCTAAGGAAAGAAATTGCTCTATTGATATTTACGGTCTGAAATTATTTGACATTTTCTTTTTCTGAGTCCATCTCCACATCCAGTCCATCGGCCACTCAAGTCTGGCCTCCCAGCTGTGCCGCCCCCATCACACGATCCTTTCCTGCCAAAACTACTCCAAGTCCCTAAGTCATCTTCCTGCTCCCAGTCTTGCCCCCTACTATCCACCTGGATGCCAGAGTGCTCTTTGTTTAAATGCAATTTGACTCGTCTACCCCATGCTTAAAACCATACAGTGGCTTCCCACAGCAACGAGAATACATTACAAAGATGACCTGCAAAGTCATAAATGATCTGGCCCCTGCCTATTGTTCCTGGCCTGATCTCTTGACACTTTAGCTTCAGCCACAATGGCCTTCTTTCTGTTCCTTGAACACACTCAGCAAGGTCCCACAGCAGGCTTTTGGCACCTGCTGCTTCCTCTGCCTGGAAGGTTCTATGACAGATGTCTGAGTGGCTGGATCCTTCCTATCACTTGAGGCTGAGCTCATCCTCTTGCTTTACCAAATTAGTACATGCCCCCGCTTTATTATCTTCATAGCATGTGTCACTTCACCATCAGAAATCATGCTGTTTGCTTGTCTACTTGATTATTTTTGGCGTTCCAACTGGTAAGCACGTTTTATATGACAGTCTATCTTATGAACTGCTATAACTGCAGTGCCAAATTATACCTGGCATATATTTGGTGCTTAGTAAAAATACGGTTATTAATTTAAATGTATCTAAATAACTGATTTGACTCAAAACTTTAATAGTATTTAACTTCAAATAATTACTTGTGTTTTAATTAATAAGATATTCTCAATGTTCATCTTAATAAATATTTTAATTAATAATAACAGCTTTTGGACAAGAGGTTAAGAAATAATAATAGTAATAGCTAAAATTATGGGCCCTTACTAAAAGCAAGACACTATTCAGAACTTCCTATGAGTCATATCATCGAACACTCAATATAACTTAGGCAGTAAATGTGTTTATGACCCTATTTTACATGTATAAGGATGTAAGACTCACAGAAAGCAAATAAGTTGCCCAATGGTACAAGGCAAGTGATGAAGGTAGAAATTGAACTTAGCTGGATCCAAAACCAGACCTCTTAACCTCTACACCATATGCTAACCACCTTACAGCTGTTACATAACTTCTGGGCACTGAAAGAACTTTACATTTGTTCTTGCAATGATGCAGCAACGACTCACAGGATTAAATGCCTGGCCAACAGAGAACTCTACATATGTTCTTGCAATTACACAGCAACGACTCACAGGATGAAAGGACTGGCCCAAGAGCAGAGAACCATTTAATGGTGGGCTGGAGCCAGAATCCAGGTTATCTCATGGCCAAAGGCAGTACTTGCTTCACTCCACTAAGCTTCAGTTCTTAGATTATGAGTTAAGACTTCTTTTGGGATAGCATGGCCTAGCACTTAGGAAATAGGTGGAGGTTGAGATGTTTCTGACTAGTCAGTTGGAAAGCATCTATTTCACGCATCCAAAATGTGCACCTGCAGTAGGCTCTTCCCTCTTCTTCTTGGGCTGTAGACTTCCTCCACTGGTCACTTCAAATGTGGTTCCGTAACTATGGCCAATGACGTTATCCAGGTAGAACCACTGTTTTTCAAAAGTTACTTTTCTAGGGAAAAAAAGCAATCAATTAACTGAATATCTTTTGTATTCAGTACAGAAAAGACACGTTCACTACAGTTTATTTCAAAAGTGGTCTCCACAATGGATGATCAGCAGCATTATCTCTGAACATAAAGCAACAAAGGAACTAGAGAGAACCTGGTTGGGATAGAGACATAAAATTAATGAATAAGCCACAAGAAATTGAATTTTGGAAAGGGGAAGCAAAGACAGAAGACATTCCTCTTCTGGTGCACTGGGCTGACCCCACTTTGCACTGTCTACCAGGATGTCCAAACTCACAGGCTCTGCAGATATCCTGAATGGCAGACAGGATCCCCAAGATTGCCAGGCCTGGACACACACTGTGACACCTCTTGCAACTTACCCCAGAAAATCTCAAAACTGAACAATCATTGAAGTAACAAGGATTTAACAAATTTCTTGGGCTTGGTCTGATTGGCCATTTTATTTGAAAATTATCTCATAAAAGCAAATTATACTTGCAAATAAACACTGACAATCTACACACTTGGAAATGGAGCCTATCACTGTCAATGCTCTACTGAGGACCAGGCAACTTGAGGTTTTCCTATGACATAGATTTTTTATCTTATTGCAATTTAAAAGAGAAATCCCACAGGAACACAATCCTTTCTTCTCAAAAGAAGAAAACTAACATCTGCTGAGTGCCAACCAGGGGCTAGGCAGTGTGTGCTAGGTGTGATTTACACTTTTTGATTTAATTCTCATGGTAATCCTGGGACATAGCTCTTTCCAGAAGAGCAATCTGAGGCCCAGGGAGAAGTATCTTGTCCAAGATTCACAGTTGCAAGGTGTTGTTGGAGCTGGGATTCAAATTCAAATCTGTGTCTGACCCCAAGCCTCATTCTTTCCACTATACCACACGGTCTACTCCAGCAAAGACCTAAGGACCTTAGAAAGCCCACCTAGCTTCAGGACATGGCCCATGTGCACAGAACACTGAATTCTGGGAATCATGTAGTGGTTAATTCTGTTTGTGCCCCATCCCACTCCTTCTCTTCCTCTCTGTGCCGCCAGGAAGCTGACTACAACAGAATATACTGCCACATCACCCACGTTCCCATGTCAGAGGCTTACCACCATTGCTGGTCTCTGGGTGTGTCACCTTTATTGGTTCCCTAAATCCCGCCACACTTTCGCGTCTCATCTTCATTAAAGCTTACTCAAAGCATCTGAGGGAAATCCTGTATGATCATAAGTGATTCAGATATGGCCAATTCTTGTTATTTGCTGGGTCCCTAAATACTTACATACAACAGAATGTAACAGACGCTCAAAATATTTGCTAATGTAAACCTCCTTAGATGTTGCAATTCAGCTCAGCCCAGATGTGCACCCCCTACCCTCATCCTTTAATCACCTAGGTGCTACTGAAACACTGGATCTGGCCAGGTGTGGTGGGTCACACTTGTAATCCCAGAACCGTGGGGGGCCAGATGGGTCACTTGAGTCCAGGAGTTTGAGACCAGCCTGGCTGATGGGGAAAAACTCCATCTCTACAAAAAATACAAAAATTAGCCAGGTGTAGTGGCACACACCTGTAGTCCCAGCTACTTGGGAGGCTGAAGCAGGAGGGTCACTTGAGTTCAGGAGTTTCTCTACAAAAAGTACACAAATTAGTTACTGAGGAGGCTGAGGTGGAAGATTGCTTGAACTCAAGAGGCAGTGGTTGCAGTGAGCCAAGACACTACACTCTAGCCTGGGGGACCGAGTGAGATCCCGTCTCACAAAACGAACAAACAAACAAACAAACAAACAAACCAAACAAAAACACTGGATCTGAGATGGGTGGGTTTACCTCTCTGCAAGCCTATGTGATATGCAGAGGGGATGATGCATGTCACTTAACACTGGCTGGTTTGACAGGTCACTGCCCCAGTCGGGAATGTGGGGTCCAGTCAGAGGGATGAGGAGGCCACATCTTTACTGGGAAGGAGTGGGATTTGCAGAGTCTACTTCTCAGAGAGCCTGGACTGTTTTTTGCCCAACCAGATGAGTGTAGCCCCAAGGGTGATGTGGGAGTCTGACCCAGGATGCAGCTGAGCTTAGAGTCATTTCTTAAATAAAATGGAAACTGCCACTATGACTTCTGCGAGGAAGAGGGCCTGTTGAAAAGTATCTCCAAATAAACGTTTAGGGCAGTGGTCCCCAGCCCTTTTGGCACCACAAAAGGGGAAGGTCAGGCGCAGTGGTTCACGCCTGTAATCCCAGCACTCTGGGAGGCTGAGGTGGCTGGAATTACTTGAGCCCAGGAATTGGAGACGAGCCTAGACAACATAGTGAAACTCTGTCTCTACAAAAAAAAATTAGTTAGTTTAAAAAAGAAAAAAAAGAAGAAGAATTTAAAAATGGTTAAAGGTTGGTGCAGGTATTACATTTCCGGACTAAAAGAAACATACCTCTCATAAAAGAAACTTTTTTTCTTTACTAAATTAGTGCTTGTGCAAAAAGCTTGGTTATCACCAGCTTAGTGCTCTGGAGACTTGTTTCTTGACTATTTTATGATGCTTGCTTCACCTTAAATACCAGTCAACAGTTTGCTTAAACCAGGAGTAAAAGAATTCATCTGAAGTAAGTACTTATCAGAAATTCCAAATCTCATACTTCCCAGTCTGCAGAAAGCTGTTCTCCTGACATTGCATTCAACTTACCTCTGTCAAAAGTAATACAACAATCTAGCTCAAAAGAAACTGTGGCCAGGTATGGTGGCTCACACCCGTAATCCTAGCACTTTGGGAGGCCGAGGCGATCACCTGAGGTCAGGAGTTCGAGATCAGCCTGGCCAACATGGTGAAACCCCGTCTCTACTAAAAATACAAAAAAAAATTAGCCGGGTCTGATGGCGTGATGGTGCCAGAGTCCCTGCCACTAGTGAGGCTGAGGCAGGAGAATCGCTTGAACCCAGGAGGCAGAGGCTGCAATGAGCCGAGACTGCACTACTGCACTAAAGCCTGGGCGACAAAGCGAGACTCCGTCTCATAAACAAAAAAACTGTGGTTCTATTTCTCAGATAGAGTAATCCAAATATCCCAATAAATTTTCACCATTAATAAGCTCTTAGGACTTAACAACCTCACCAGCCCTTCCAGAAAGTTATCAAAATCCCACTTTTCTACTATTATAAAACAGAGCGATACTAATCAGCAGGTGCACAAACCAAACCTAATTTCAAGTTCTGAGGCCTTGAGCAATTGCTTTTTAGCAATTTTCCCAGCGTTGAACCCTTTGGTGAGTAAAACGAGGGAAACTCAAAGTGATTCCACACTCTGTGGTGAATTGTCTCCTTCATCTATTCTGTGTATCCTGTTTGGGTAGAGAAGAGGATGGAAAGCCAGACTAGGTAGGAGAGGTTTCATTTTTTGTGGGATAGATCCTGACTGAGGGATTAGGGAAGAAGGAGGATCTATGGTGGAAAAAAAGGGGGAACTTGAAGGAGACTCTGGGAGACAAGGATGAGATCCTAAAGTGAAGAAAGGAGGGGGTGTCTGTGAAAAGACAGTGAAGATCCCAAGGTCCTAGGGAAAGAACTTCAGGACAGGTGATTAAGGGTGTGGAGAGGGAGGCATTGGCACCCTAGGGCCAAGAATGGAATTCTGCGGAAGGAACTCTGTGGAAAGACTGAAAAGGATGCTGAAGGTGGACGGCCAGATACGAAATCATGGAGGAGGCTCTGGGAAAAAAAGGAGGGTTAAGGGAGATTATGAGGTTCGAGGACGGGATCCTGGTGGAAAAGCCCTCTGTGACAGAAAGGCCCGAGGAGACAACAAGGGCGGGGAATGGTGACCGAGAGAGTCAAGAATGGCACCCTGGCGGGAGAAGTCTGTGGAGAAACCTGGAGGGAGGAGGTATCTACAAGGTGGGGGCGGGAGACCCCTAAAGTCAGCGATCTGACTTACTTTCTCCGCTGGACTTGTACTGCTTTAAACACATCTTCACGTTTCAGCACCACGAAGTCGCCGTCGCGGATGCGGTGGTCTCCGGGATGCTGTGGTTGTGGGCCCGGCTGCTCCCCTGAGCCCTCCATGACGCTCAGCCGGTCGCCGTGCTCCGCGGCGTCTCGCCCCGCCTTCTCGGTTGTCGCCACCGCCGGCCTCACTTCCCACAACCCGGCGCACTAGGAGCCCTCCGACCGGCACCGCCCCCACGTGTTGCACGCCGCTTCCGCTTTCCGGTCCAGACCTCAAGACCGCTTCCGGGAGCCTCTCAGCTTCCGTCTGGCCAAACTCCTTGATTGGCCGCACTCCGCCCCGCCCTTCCCGTCTTGCCGCTTCTTTGAGCGGAAGTTGGATCACTGAAGCGCCAAAAAAGAATTTCGGGGAAGACCTGATTTTCGCTCGAGGCATTTTTGCGGCGCTGTGCGCTACAGACACCTTCTGGAAGCTGCGGTGGGGAGACTGAGTTTCCCGAGCCGTTGAGACAGATGGGATTCAGCACCGCGCGGGGACGACAGGAAAGCTGCGGCTGAAGAGAACTGCGGACTTGGCGGGAGTCGCCTGAGGAGCTAAGATCCCGGAGACTCTTAGCCCCGTGGTGCTTCTCTACGGGAGGGAGGGAGGGAGGGAGAATCCGGGCGGACAGATCTGCGCGTATCCTGGAGCCGGCCCAGTTGTGAACTAGGAGAGCTGTGGGACCTCTGTCCCAAGCAAGTAAGAACTTTAGCCTTAGGAGATGTAAATAAAGTAGTATTTAAAGAAGCACAGGTGCCCAACTGTTACTTTTTACTCTTTCTCCAGTCCTACCTCTTAACGTTTTTTTGAATTTGTTACTATTCTCAGCATATTGTCTCGTTTGAGAAGGGTATGGCACGCAGCGTTGTTGAAGGAGCGCCTCACCTTGGGAGCCTGAAAGTTTTATCTCTGTACTGTCAACAAACAACTTTGATCTTGATCGGTTTGCTTAATTTCTTTGAGCATCAGTTTCATAATGTGTAATGCCTAATTATTGGAGCCCTATCATGCCGTTAAATCGTGAACTTTCTAGTTACTAACTTGTTTTATTAACTAAACCCCTTTTAAGTAAGGATTTGGATGGATTATTTTATAATGAATTGCACTGCAGTGTACAGGTATATCTTTACTCGTATACTTAGGATATGAATCATTTTTAAGTGGACTTGTATTTTAAAAGAACAGTTTTGGATTTACAGAAAAATTGCACAAAAAGTGGATGTGACACTGCAGGACTGACTGTATGTAAGAAGCTGTGATGATGTATCCCTAGTGTCTCACAGGCCAGAATTATGTTCATCCTGTCCTGTCCTACAATAATAAGTCTCAAATACTGCAAATAAGTTTTCATAGAGTTAATTACCTGTCTTATTTTCATTTCTGTGATGGGGACTTGTAAACAGGTGCAGTACCTGTCCTTATTTTTAACCTATGAGCGTCTAGTATACGTAAACCATATTTAGTAGTTATTAAACTATTATGGTATACCTTAAAAAGCGATAGAGATTAGAAACTTAACTGCAGAATATTTGGGTCTTGTATCATAGCTGTACAACTTTGCAAGCCCGTTTGCTAGTCTTGAACCTAGAATACATTAATTTTTCTCTTTTTATTAATACATTTTTAGGAGCACTATTTTCCTTGCAGTTTTGGTGAAGACCTTTTTAATATCTATCTTTTAGGAGAGATGAATGGAGAGTATAGAGGCAGAGGATTTGGACGAGGAAGATTTCAAAGCTGGAAAAGGGGAAGAGGTGGTGGGAACTTCTCAGGAAAATGGAGAGAAAGAGAACACAGGCCTGATCTGAGTAAAACCACAGGAAAACATACTTCTGGTAGGTGAGGTCAATGATTGTTCAGTTTTTTTCACTTAAGGAAGCAATTCATGTCTATCATACAAGGCGGTTTGTCTCATACTTCGGTTTGTCTTTTATTTCGTGCTACTCCTTAGTAAGTATTTGAACATTGATGTCCTAGATTCTTACTAAAACTTCTAATTTGGATACTCTATTAATGAGAGTCTCATTTGGAAAGAGAAGCATATTGGAAAAATGTTCACTCTGTTTCTACTAACCTAGTATTTTATTTTTTTCAGAACAAACCCCACAGTTTTTGCTTTCAACAAAGACCCCACAGTCAATGCAGTCAACATTGGATCGACTCATACCATATAAAGGCTGGAAGCTTTATTTCTCCGAAGGTAGGGTTTAAAAAGTACAAAAAAGCACCATAAATCGTATTTTCTTAACTTGTCTTTGGATGCTACATCTTGTATTACTATAATTCACTTACTAACATATACCTGCTTTAATCTTAGTTCACCCAAACAATTAAATGATGTTTATGTTTCAAAAGCATTTTAGACTTTATAGCAGTCGGGAAAGCAGAAACCATACTAGGTATTTCAAAAAGGGGACTTAATACAAGAAATTGGATACAAAAATGGAAGACTGAAAGAGCAGAAAGGAAATATTGAGGTAACCCCCCAGAAAGTCGTAATTCAGGAAGCAGCAACCATCCTTATGGCTAAGAGAGTAAAAGAAGTTCTGAGGTTACCAGAACGTGGGAATTCAAAGGTTGGAGAGGTCACAGCATAGCTGTTAATTTTGACTTTTGAGGGGCACCCTACAAAGCTATGCTTGGACTTCTGAAGGCTACCTTAGAGAGCTGTGCTTAGACCACTAAGGCAAATGAAGCTGGTTGCCACTGGTAACTGAGGGGGCATGACTCAGTGGTGCTTGGAACTGGAGGCTAGCACTATCGTTATCTTCTGCAGCTGCAGAGATGCTGAAAAGAATTGGAAACAAGAATAAATTCCTTTCTCTCTTCCTGCCACCTTCCAGTCTCTAAAGTGCCTTCAATTGGCAGAATTTAAAGAGAATCTGAGACATGTAGGGTACAGATCTGAATTATAGCATGGCAGAGCAGGAAGTAGAACAGTGGGCTTGAAATCAAGGGACAATAACAAATACAGCTTTGTGTAGAAACACAGGTAAGGAATCTCCCTTTGATAATTAGGAATACCAGTTAACCTACATCAGTCTGTATAGGTGCAGGGAACTGTCTTTTCTGTGCTGTTAAAATACCCATTTGTTTCTTATGTCTCATGAGGGGTGTGTGCGTGCGTGCGTGTGCATACCTTTTTTTTTTTTTTTTTTTTTTAGATGGAGTCTTGCTCTGTTGCCCAGGCTGGAGTGCAGTGGCGCGATCTTGGCTCACTGCAAGCTCTGCCTCCCAGGTTCACGCCATTCTCCTGCCTCAGCCTCCTGAGTAGCTGGGACTACAGGTGCCCGCCACCACGCTTGACTAATTTTTTCTGTTTTTAGTAGAGACGGGGTTTCACCATGTTAGCTAGGATGGTCTCCATCTCCTGACCTCGTGATCTGCCCGCCTCGGCCTCCCAAAGTGCCAGGATTACAGGCGTGAGCCACCGTGCCCGGCTGCATACTTTTTTTTAGTAACTAGACTGTTGAGGTCCAGGACCCTCCCTGCCCCATACCAGGCACTCAGTAGTCATTTTGTGAATAAATAGAGTACTTTACAAATGTTTTCTTTATTGGAAATCTGTTTGTTTTTTTCCATCAATAGAATCTGTTTCATGAATGATCTTGTTCCTTTAGGATGTATTAGCCACCAGCACTCACATTGTTCCCCTAGCAGATAGCTCAGAACGCTATAAGTGATCTTTGGACAGTCCTAAAAATGGAGTTCAAGAGGTGCCTTAGCCTTCACCATCTGTACTTCCAAACTACTTTATTGTACTGTTCTTCTGTGAGAGACATATTTGAAAATGTAGAACTTTAGAATGTTGGGAAAAAAAAAGCTTTTCAGTTTTGCCACCAGGGTCAAGTGTTGGTCTGTCTCCTGATCTCAGGAAAGACTGTGATTGTCTTCAGCTCTGTCAGAGTAAGAGCTTAGTTTATGTTTCTGGCTTTGGCTTTATTATAATTTTTGGTTTAAGCTTATTGTCTAAATTATCTGAACTAACATGTCCTATTAGGTGTCAAAGATGCAAAACAAAGTTTCCCAGATAGTGGGGCTTTTAGGGAGAGAGAGTTTCTGTCTGCATTTCACATTATGCAAACCTAAATTTGTTTTAGAATCTTAAGTTTACATTCTATACCAGTTCTTATGTGAATGTAATCAAAATACAAAGCAATCAGAAAAAAATCATCTACCATGTATGTAGTGCTGCTTTTGTCTCATGAAAAATATGCATGTACGTGTGTGATTATTTGTGCTTATCCCATATTTGTTGGATTAGTTTACAGCGATAGCTCTCCTTTGATTGAGAAGATTCAAGCATTTGAAAAATTTTTCACAAGGCATATTGATTTGTATGACAAGGTAAGATTCCTCTACAGCAAAGCTACCAGTCGTGTGCCCTCTTATCAATGCATTTGAGGTACTTGTGATTATGATCATAGGCACTGGAGTCAGACTGCCTTGGCTCAGACCTCAGTTCTGCCACTTACCTGCAGTATGGACTTTGATTAATTACTTCTCTGTGCCTCAGTTTTCTTTTATTTGGAGATAGAGGTATAAATACCTACCTCAAAGGATTGTTAAGAGGCAGCAATAAGTTAATATATTTAAAATATCAGAACCATGCTTGGCACAAAGCTTATACTTATGTCGTACTTACCCTTATCACATATAAACATTGTATGCTTTCTCAAAGTGTATAATAGAATGCTCAGTTAATGGTAATTGACTACAGAAAAGCAAGTATCATTTTCATACTTTTATATTTTATAGGATGAAATAGAAAGAAAGGGAAGTATTTTGGTGGATTTTAAAGAACTGACAGAAGGTGGTGAAGTAACTAACTTGATACCAGATATAGCAAATGAACTAAGAGATGCACCTGAGAAAACCTTGGCTTGCATGGGTTTGGCAATACATCAGGTAACTATTTGTCTTATGCATAGTTTTGTCTAAACTTTTTTAATGTTTGCACACACATGCACACCTTGTCTAAGTTTAAAGGAAGATTTTACAGTGACTGTACTTTCTATAAGAGATACTTAGCTTTTACGAAAAGATGTTGGCTAGAACTGAGAGGTTGCAGTTCCGTTCTGAAAGATACCATTCATTCTATATACAACAGCTTATCTAAATGAAATATTTACTTCCAACTTATTTGGATTTGCTTAATCTTGCTAAAGATTGTGCAGAAATTAAACCTTGCTTTCAAGAAGTTATACAATCTCATAGGGAAGATAAAACAAGGAATCATGGTGTTACCAGTTATGAACTTAGAGCAAAAAAGAGCAACCTTAGATTTAGGTTCTGTGGCATGAGGCAAACCACTGAGTGTCCCTGTATATCAAATGTAAATAACAGTTTGTACTGTGCTTGCCTGAGTTTTGTTTCAGGGTCAGGTGATACAACATATATGAAAACATTTTTAACTTTTTTAATTTTTTAAATTTATTTTTTATTTATTTTTTTGAGATGGAGTTTCACTTTGTTGCCAGGCTGGAGTGCAGTGGCATGATCTCCGCTCACTGCAACCTCTGCCTCCCGGGTTCAAGTGATTCTCTTGCCTCAGCCTCCCGAGTAGCTGGGACTATAGGTGTGCACCACCATGCCCAGCAAGTTTTGGATTTTTAGTAGAGATGGGGTTTCACCATGTTGTAAGATGGTCTCGATCTCTTGATCTTGTGATCCGCCTGCCTCGGCTTCCTAAAGTGCTAGGATTACAGGCATGAGCCACCTTGCCCAGCCAAAAACATTTTTTAGGCTAGCAAACAGATACATGCTTCAAGGTAATGAGTAGCAAATCTCAGGACAGGCATACACAAAGTGCTGGGGCATTCAGAGGGGCATTCTCCTACCTCTTGCATGTGCTGTCCATTCAACATAGAATCCCCTTCCCTTCACATAGACAGATTATTTGGGCCTAGCTCAGTTGTCTCTCTGTAAAACCTTTCTCGTGACCACTTTTCAAAACTTTCATGGTATTTTGTCTATACATCTTTATGGTCCTTATAACAATTACAGCTGTATATGTGCATCTTATTTTGCCTCTTAGGTTGCCAGCAAACTGCTGTGCACAAGTGGTATTGTTTGTTTGTTGTTTATTTATTTATTTTGAAATGGAGTTTTGCTCTTGTTGCCCAGGCTGGAGTGCAATGGTGTGATCTTGGCTCACTGCAACCTCTGCCTCCCAGGTTTAATTGATTCTCCTGCCTCAGCCTCCTAAGTAGCTGGGATTATAGGCTTGCACCACCATGCTCAGCTAATTTTTGTATTTTTAGTAGAGATGGGGTTTCGCTATGTTGGTTGGGCTGGTCTCAAACTCCTGACCGCAGGTGATCCATCCACTTCGGCCTCCCAAAGTGCTGGGATAACAGGTGTGAGCCACCGCGCCCAGCCTGTTTATATTATTTAATGTTAAATGCCAAGGGAGTGAGTATTAGGTATTTTAAAGGTCATTTTTATTTCCTATGTCTTGATTGATCAGTGAATATAGAGAAATAGGAATGCATTTTTTTTTTTAAAATTAGTATCAAGAGATGATGGTTTTGGGGACTACTATAAGGGCTTTTAATGTTAGGTTTCGTTGGGACAGAAAGTAGCAGACTGGGATGCTGAAGTTTTTCAGCACAGGGACAGCAAAATCCAAAGTAAAACATCCACTATAAAGAAAGTAGTCATAATTAAATATTAGATTTTTAAAGGGCTGTTAAAGTTTTCTGTTTTTATTCTGTTTCTGTCCATAAACTTTATATTCTCTATAAAAATAGAGTTCTGTATAAAGAGGATATTTTGTTTTCCAACTTCAGAGTAAATGTCTGTCCTGTTTAGGTGTTAACTAAGGACCTTGAAAGGCATGCAGCTGAGTTACAAGCTCAGGAAGGATTGTCTAGTGATGGAGAAACAATGGTAAATGTGCCACATATTCATGCAAGGTGAGGAATTTGATGTATTAAAGTATTACTTAGAATGGGACATTGAAGGCCATTTAAGAATGAAAACGCTTATTTTATAAAAATGAGGAAATCAGTAAAAAGGACATGAGTTCCTTGCCATCTCATTGATCATCATACTGAAATAAACTCATTGAAAATTAATCAAAGACATCATGACAGTACTTCCTAAATAAGGAAGAAAATGTTGATTTCCTAACCTGCAGATTTTTCTAAACATTGGTTTTGGATGTGAACTTATCAAGACCCTGCTGTGTAAGTTTAATAATCCATGTATGGGTTGAGTATCCCTAATCTGAAAATCTGAAATCTGAAATGCTCCAAAATTCAAAACTTTGAGCTCTGACACGACACTGAAAGGAAATGTTCATTGGAGCACTTCAGATTTTTGAATTAGAGATACTCAACTAGTAATATTGCAAATATTTGAAAGTCCCAAAATTCCCAAATACTTCTGGTCCCAGGCATTTTGGGTAAGGGATATACTCAGTCTGTAATACACTAAGTGTTTTTTGTTAAATTACTAGGTTTCTGTTAGATACAAGGGAATAAATGAAATTATTTTGTTTTTCTTGAATTTATCTTTAAGATTTTAAATTCATTAGAAGAATTCATTATAAGGTAATCATCAGGTTTTGTTTTTCTTTTCCAGAATTTATAGAAGACAGTTTCCTAGCAGTTCTTTAAAAAGAACTTAGAAACCCAAAGGTTTTTGAATCTGTAGATTTCCCTTTTGGCATTATTTTTTTCCTTAAATTTTTTTTTCTTTTTTCCTTGAGAACAGCCTATGAGATAAGAAGAAAAAGGAAGATTTAGTGTTGTTTCTTTTTAAGAGTGGTTTGGCCGGGCACCGTGGCTCACGCCTGTAATCCCAGCACTGGGAGTCCGAGGTGGGCGGATCACGAGGTCAAGAGATCGAGACCATCCTGGCCAACATGGTGAAACCCCGTCTCTACTAAAAGTACAAAAATTACCTGGGTGTGGTGGCACGCACCTGTAGTCCCAGCTACTCAGGAGACTGAGGCAGGAGAATCACTTGAACCCGGGAGGCAGAGGTTGCAGTGAGCCGAGATTGCACCACTGCACTCCAGCCTGGCAACAGAGTGAGACTCCGCCTCAAGAAAACAAAATAAAGCAAAACAAGAATGGTTTAATTCTTGTGATATTTCTGATATATCGAAAGGATGATTTGGTTTGAGAATTCCATAGTCGCTCCTAAAAGGAACTTGTGAAAATATAAAAAACATCAACTTTCTGTTCATTACTTCCTGTTTGTCTTTAGGGTGTACAACTATGAGCCTTTGACACAGCTCAAGAATGTCCGAGCAAATTACTACGGAAAATACATTGCTCTAAGAGGGACAGTGGTTCGTGTCAGTAATATAAAGCCTCTTTGCACCAAGATGGCTTTTCGTTGTGCTGCATGTGGAGAAGTTCAGAGTTTTCCTCTTCCAGATGGAAAATACAGTCTTCCCACAAAGGTAATACGTTCTTTAACTGCTTCTTTCTTTATCTTGGTAAAGAAGGCAAATCAGAATACAGAAAACATTTCCCAATGTTTCTGAACACAGAGCTTATTTTTATTTTTTATTTTCGATTTTCTGCTTTTATATTATGAAATACTTCAGGGTAAGAAAAATACAGAAATAAATAAAACATTCCACTACTCATCACCCTGAATTTACATTGTTCAGCTCTGGACACATTTTTTAATGATATAAAGCATTACTGGCACAATTAGTGTCTGTTTTTTACCGTTTACCTGTAGTATTCCCAGGGATGATCATTATCCTGGAGTTATTATAATATGCATCCCTTCCATTCATATTTCTGTTGACTTCTAGGTATACACACCAAATTTTTTTTTCCCTTTATTTCTTCTACTATTTAGAAGTGGTGGGTTTTTAAAAAATCTTTATTAGCCTTTATTAAACTGGATTTTAAAACTATAGAAAAGTGCAGAGAATAATGTAATTAACATCTACTCTATGATTTGGCAAATATTAATATTTTGTTATTTTAGCTTAATTTGTAACAAAAATATGGTTATATAGTTAAAGTTGAAGTCTCTCTGTTCTCAGTTTTATTCCCTTTATTTGCTCCCCAGATGCAACCACTATTCTGAAATTGGCATGTATTCTTCAAGTTTACATTTTTATTCTTGACTATATATGTAGAGTTAGTTTTTTGTATTGTGTTTACATAAATGGTATCCTGAATGTAACATGCAGCTGTTTTTTTACTTGGTTATTTTGAAGTTCTACCTATTTTAATACATATCGAATTCTTTCATTTTTACTATTGTGGAGTGTTGCCTTAAATAAATAGCCACTATTTATCCATTTTCCTGGAGGTAGACAATTGTGCTCTTTCCAGTTTTTTATAATAATAAATGGTACTACAGAGAACATTCTTGTACATGTCTCCTTAGCAGAGGAATACTAAGTTGTAGCCTGTACTTTTTTTTTTCTTTTTGAGACGGAGTCACGCTCTGTTGCCCGGGCTGGAGTGCAGTGGCACGATCTCAGCTCACCACAACCTCCGCCTCCCGGGTTCAAGCAGTTCTCCTGCCTCAGCCTCTCGAGTAGCTGGGACTACAGGCACGCGCCACCATGCCTGGCTAATTTTTATATTTTTGGTAGAGACAGGGTTTCACTATGTTGGCCAGGCTGGTCTCAAACTCCTGACCTCGTGATCCGCCTGCCTCAGCCTCCCAAAGTGCTGGGATTGGCTGGCTATACTTATTTTTAACTGTATTAGATGTCACCAAATTACTTCTCAGAGTATTGTCCCCAACTTAAATCTTTGCTGGTAGTGTTAAGCAGTTACCATTTCTCCGTATTTTCATTAACACCTGGTATTGTTAGACTTGCACATTTTTGACAGTTTGGTAGGTGTAAATAATACTGCATTTATAATGTGAATTTTTCTGATTTCTGTTGTGGTTAAGCATCTTTTCATATCTTTAGTGGCCATTCAGTTTCTTTCTTTATTGAATTTTCTATTTATATCTAATGTTCATTTTCCTGTTTATTGGTTTATTCTTTAATTTTGTTTTTTAGAGATGGGGTCTCATTCTGTTGCCCAGGCTGGAGTGTAGTGACATGATCATAGCTCATTTACAACCTTGAACTCCTGGGCTCAAGTGATCTTCCCATCTCAGCTTCCCACGTAGTTGGGACTACAGGTGCCAGCCACTGTGCCTGGTTCTATTGGTTTATTGATAGGAGTTCTTTATACATTCTACATACTAATTATTGTTGATTATATATGTTAGATATTTTCTCCCAGTCTTTGGTTTGTCTTTTAACTTTGTGAGTTTTTTTGTTGTACAGTTTCACATTTTGACATGATCAAATTGTTGTCTTTTCCTCCATAACTTGTACATTTTATGCCCTGCTTAAGAAGCTGTTCTTCGGCTGGGCGTGGTGGCTCATGCCTGTACTCAGCACTTTGGGAGGCCAAGGCAGGCAGATCACCTGAGGTCAAGAGTTGAAGACCAGCCTGACCAACAGGGAGAAACCCCATCTCTACTAAAAATACAAAATTAGCCAGGCATGGTGGCACATGCCTGTAATCCCAGCTACTCGGGAGGCTGAGGCCGGAGAATCACTTGAACCTGAGAGGCAGAGGTTGCAGTGAGCCGAGATCACGCCATTGCACTCCAGCTTGGGCAACAAGAGCAAAACTCCACCTCAAAAAATACATAAATAAATAAGAAGCTGTTTTCACTCGAGCATTATAAACATATTTCCTACATTGCTTCTAAGAATCCTAAGTTTTGTTTTTTATCTTTAGATCTTTTGTCCATCTGGAATTTAAGCCATTGGTGAATGGCATAAAACTAGGGATTTAAGCTGGGCATGGTGGCATATGCCTATAGTCCCAACTACTCAGTAGTCTGAGACAGGAGGATCTCTTGAGCCCTGGAGTTTGAGACTAGCCTGGGCAGCATAGTGAGACCCCCATCTCTTAAAAAAACAGACTAGTGATCTAATTTTTAGGTGAAAAGCTATTTGTCCTGTCACCATTTATTAATTAAGCCCTCATTACCATGGATGTATAATGTTTCCTCGGTGGTACCCAGAGTCATCTTTATCACCATTGGGCTTTAATAAATTTAACATTTGTTAAAATTTTGCTCATGTGAAGGGTTGAATCCTTAGTGAGGTAAATAATCCCTTGAAGAATTAGAAAGGGAAACGTAAGATGTTTATGTTTGAAATTCCTAAGGCTTCTTTCTCTTACTGGAAGAAGAGGGTATGTGAGATTCAGCTGTTGGTTTTGAATAATCAGTGGTGTTGATAGATGGGTTTCATCTGGTGTTTGTCTTGGCTTAAGGTTCAAGGTACATCCTTTAGCTCAGAGGCCAGAATTTAAATCCTGATTTAAACCAGATATTTTCTTCCTTTTATTTTGAAGACGGGGTCTCACTCTGTCACCCAGGCTGGAGTGCAGTGGCATGAATACAGCTCACTGCAGCCTCGACCTCCTTAAGTCAGATATTTTCTAGACAGTGTTTGTTCAGGGTATTTTCGTGCCCTCTAATAGATGAGGTAGTAGCATTGACTCATGAGTGATGTCGTGAAGAGGTCCTCTATTTGTCTGAACTGTAGGGATTTGAAGTGACAGAAAGATGGCTGTTTCAGTTGATCTCTATTCCAGCCACTATTGCTGCAAAACACATCACTCCAAAACTCAGTGGCTGAAAATAAAGCCAATTTTATTAGTTCTCCTGATTTCTGTGGATCAGGAGTTTGGAAGAACTACTCAGCTGGCTAGTTCTGGCTCCAGGCCTCTCATGGAGTTGTAGTCAGATGGTGGCTGGAGTACAGCAAGGTGGCTGGGGGCTGGCCAGGCATCTTCTTCTCCATGTGGCTGTGTGGGCTAGTTTGGGCTTCTTGCACACAGTATAGCAGCTCAGGGCACTCAGTCTGCTTATATGGCTGCTGACAGCTTCAAGTCAAGAAGTCCAGTTGGTAGGCAGAAATGGCCTTGCCTTTTGTGAGCTAGTCTCAGAAGTTGTGCGACATCACTGTGTCACATTCTTTTGGTTACAAAGTGAGTCACAAGCCTTCTCAAATTCCAGGAGAAGGAATTAGCCTTCATTTCTTAATGGAGGAGTAGCAAGGTTCTAAAAAGACTTGAAGATAAATATTGTTGCTATCATAGTTGGCAAATACAGTCTGCCACAGTCTGAATTTATAAATGCTTCTTGAGATCCAAACACCAAACAAGTGCCTGTGTGGTATAATAAATATTACACTCTACAGAAAGTGCAAAAGGAGCCCAGATGAGAAAGCTGGGGATTAAAGAAAACTCTGGAAAGCCTTTTGAAAAGGAGAAGATTGGCATTGGGCATGTGGGACAGAATAAGAGGGGGTGTTCAAGGAGCGAGAGGTGGCATGGGCACAGAGGAAGCAGTAAGTGCTTCGTGTGGGAGGCAAGCAAAGCACCTTGCATACCCATTGCAGGATAAGAACAGTAAGCGAGAAGGATCAGTTGGAAAGTGCCTCAAAAGCTCTCGATGTTAAATTGTTGCAGGAGGAAATAGAAAGTCATTAATCTCTCAGTGGATTTTACTTTACTAGCATCCTGAGACCAACTTTTAAAACAACATTAAATGAAATGTTTTAACTGAATTTTCCTGAGGTGTGATTATAGTTTATCAAAATCTGAATGTGAATTACTTTTGTTTCATTCAGTGTCCTGTGCCTGTGTGTCGAGGCAGGTCATTTACTGCTCTCTGCAGCTCTCCTCTCACAGTTACAATGGACTGGCAGTCAATCAAGTAAGCAATCAGACTGTTACATAAAAGGCAGTCTTTAGCTGTCACACTGTTGAGTAAATCCATAATTTCACTGTATTATATTGTATGTTTTATCTAAATGACAAAGTGTATAATAGTGTATAATAGATGGTTTATTTGATGAAGAATTTTTATGTTAAAATAATTGTCTGTCTTTTTATTTTTTTATTTTTTTGAGACGGAGTCTTGCTCTGTCGCCCAGGCTGCAGTGCAGTGGCGCGATCTTGGCTCACTGCAAGCTCCCCCTCTGGGTTCACGCCACTCTCCTGCCTCAGCCTCCTGAGTAGCTGGGACTACAGGCGCCCGCCACCATGCCTGGCTAATTTTTTTGTATTTTTAGTAGAGGTTTAGTTTAGAGGTTTCACCGTGTTAGCCAGGGTGGTCTTGATTTCCTGACCTCGTGATCCGCTCGCCTCAGCCTCCCAAAGTGCTGGGATTACAGGTGTGAGCCACCGCTCCTGGCCTAAATAATTGTCTTTATTTGAAATTTATTCTCTGTCAGATTCCAGAAAGGGTTCATTATGCAAATATTGTGTCCTACTGAGAAATAGTTGATTTTATATCTCAATTATGTGATTAATTGAACTGGATATAGGCCATAAGCAAAGCTATATGATTCATTCCATAATGAGCTGTGATAGAAATAATATTGTTTCGAAGTTTTCAGATAGACTTCCTTTGAAATGGCATGTTTCATTTTATGTTCTCAATGTTGCAATGGGGCATTTTACTATACGGTTTTTTTAATAGCTTTTTTTTTTTTTTTTGCAAGTCAGAGTTTTCTTTGTGTATGTATTTTTCATCCCATAATTGATTCCATTTTTTCTAGCTGTAGATCTATAGCTCATCCCTAAATATAAAATTATGAATGGTTTTGAAGTCAGTGCTGTCTAGCAAACCTGGCTGAAATGAGATGGTCCTAAGAACTAAGAACCTAGAGAAAAGATGATGGTCTGCTGCTAACTGCTTCACCCCCTTCTTCCCTGAAAAATTAAGACTAACATATATAATAATTAATTGTACTATAGTGAGATCTTTACAAACACCCCATTTTATAAAAGAGGAAATGGTTAAGACTCTTGAGTACGATCGTGTGGCCTATGAGTGTAGTAGAGCCTGATTTCCAACCCAGTCTGTGGGACTTTACCACTTAAGAGGGACAAAGGGTTAGTCTGGAGGTCGTAAGTTATTTCAGTTGATTATTCACAGTCACTTACAGATCAAACTTCTTGTTCTACTCTTTCCTCCCTTCTCACTACTGCACTTGACTCATCTTAAAAAAGTGGGTGTGGGGGGGGTGAATTGATTGTGAAGTGGTGAGTGATCTTGGAGCAAGGTTTGAAGTCGTGCAGGTTAGGTGGATGCCAGCGCCTGGCCCATGACCTGAAAAACATTGAGAGGTAGTCTAGATGTATGATGAATGTATTCCAAAGTTATTATTTTAATGTTCAATGATTGTGTTTACATTAATTATTAAGTAAAAAAAGCTTTAATGTAATAACATGTGCATGTTTTTAAAAATTCAATCAGTGTGGAAAGGCACAGTCCCCACAACTTGCCGTTACATTATACATAACTTTAGATACCATTCTTGTGTGTCTTTCATCCTTCGCTTTACTGCAGTCGTTCTGTGAGCTGAGGACATTAGAAACATACTTGTTCTTTTACCTTCTAGACTTTCTCAGTTTCAACATTACTTTAAATTGTCAAGGTTTACCTTTTGTCTTCTAATTATAATTGTCTTCCAGAGTTTATTTATAGGTCATGTCTAACAAAAACAATAAACAGGCATTTACATTTTTATGTTAGTAAAAATGCCCGATATGGCATTCCCCGGGATAAATAATATGAGCTTCTGACTTCTCCTTCCATCTTTTCTACTCCTACTTGCGTCCTCAGTAGTCGAAGCCGGTGCTGGAACTGGCTGGACAGTTTATCCCCCTTTAGCAAAAAACCTAGCGCGTGCAGGAGCCTCTGTGGATCTGACCATCTTCACGTTCCACTGTCTCTTCCATTTTAGGGGCCATTAACTTTATTACCACAATAATTAACATAAAACCTCCAGCTTTGTCCCAATATCAAACACCCCTTTTCGTCTGTTAAGTCCTTATTACGGCGGTCCTTCTACTCCTTTCCCTTCCCATTTTATTAACATAAAAATGTAAATATAGCTCAACAAAGAACCAAGTGAAGTGATCAAATGCCAAGCAAAGGAGATGTAATTTATGTCACTGGGTTTTGTTTTGTTGGTTTTTACCCCTTAAATGAAAATGACTCAAGCATCAAATTATCTTTTCTTATACTCTGCTAGTTATTTGGAATTATCCCACATTTTAGTGTGCATCATATTTGGACTGTAACTTTGTCATTTAGTACTTTATTTTTCCTAAGGTTTCTAAGTGCTGGTTTTACTTCTTAGAGTATGCCTGTACCATTTCACCATAATTTTCCATTCTCTCTTCAATATACTATGGAATACATGGAATCCACCTTTTATTCTTAAAAAACAAAAACAAAAAAACATACCTTCCTTCCGCTTGAGTGTGGATCAGTAGTTCTCCAGACCTGCATCCTGCGTCATCCTGGGATCTTGCTTCATTGCATTTTTTCTAAGGAATATTCCCAAGTAAATTTTCAGAAAGTATACAGGACGGGTAAAAAGTTCTAAGCCCTTGCATGTCTGAAAATGTCTTTATTTGGATCTTAGTCTGGCTAAGAGTTTGCCAGCTATTGAAGTCTATTTGGTTTTAATTTTCTCTGCTGTTTATGAGAGGTCTGGTGCTCATCTGATTCTCATTCCTTTGAGGACTAGACTTTTCCTCCTCTTTGTAACTGTTTTGTCTATCATGCTGTGAAACAGTGAAAGTGTATCTAGTCGTCTCTATCCTGCTTGATTGGCAGGATCTTCTGTCTTCAACTCTAGAATATCTGACTTTTCTCAGCTTCCTATCAAATGCATTCCTTGGATTATTTGTTTTAACTTTTTCCTCACTCTTTCATTTTCTTTGTTCTGTTTTCTAGATTTCTTTGGCTTTTTCTTATATCTTCTCTACAAATGCTCGATTTTTATATACATGCTTTAAATTTCCTTGATTTCGTACTTGTTTCCCCATAGTTCCCTTTTTATAGTGGCTTATTCCTGTTTTATGATGGCAATATTTTCTCAAAACTCTTAGGCAGTTTTTTGTTTTTAATGCTCCCTGAATTATTACCATTTAGTTTTCAAATGTATGATGAGGAATGAGAAAGTATTTGAAGTAGGTAAGATAGGTTTCCTTTGCAATTTTTTAGGTAGTAGTTTTTTCTCACAAGACTTTACCTCTGAATACAAAGATAAGGGTTTGGGCTATCAGATTTTGCTTTATGAATGTGTTTTTGAATTGGAATTGGGTTTCTCAAATGGTAGAATGAAGAGTCTTTATTCTGAAGCTCTGATATTCTCACTGCACAGTTTAGCTCCCTTCACAGGGCGGATGGGTTTGTTTCCTTAGAACAGTGCTCTGGTTTTTGCCAGATGATAAAGTACGTGTTCTTCCCCTACCCATCCGTCCACTCACCTTCTCCAAAAATTCTCAACAGCTATTCCATGACTTGTCTTTCTGTTGATTACCATTTTCTTCCAGCCATCTACTCCTGCCCTCTGTTCCTTCCACATCCGACTTGGAAGCTTCTCTGGGGCTCTGCTAAGAACACTGGGTCCCACTTTTCTTGTACGCTTATAGCTTTTGCCCATGTGTATTCTGGACTTCATTTTGTTTTATCCATCAATACTTTACCATTTGCTGTTTTCAAAAATTTCATTAATATCTCATTTGCTGATGATACCTCTACATACCCCCAAATTTTTAGTGACTCATTTTGGTGGACATTTTGGAGGGAGGCTAGGCAAATACATATGTTCATTCCGCTATCTTGAATTGGAAACTGCTGAAGTAATTTTAGATATACCATTAAACTGTTAATAAGCAAATCTGCTTTTATCTTCCTCAGCATCATGGGAACCCTGAATAGTTAATATCTTGCAGAAACCATCCAAAGTAAGTATTCTAACTGAAAACTATTTAAACTTTTTAGAATCCAGGAGTTGATGTCTGATGATCAGAGAGAAGCAGGTCGGATTCCACGAACAATAGAATGTGAGCTTGTTCATGATCTTGTGGATAGCTGTGTCCCGGGAGACACAGTGACTATTACTGGAATTGTCAAAGTCTCAAATGCGGAAGAAGGTATGGTACAACTCTTTTCATTATTTGTCTCTCAATAATGATTCATCAACATTCATCTTTTCTAAGATGCCCCTGAATCTCAAATAATTTGAGGAATTTCTTGTTGCATACATAAGATGAAACATTCCCTTAAAAGAAAAACATATATTTGTAGCTACCTATGCTTTGTTTTATATTCTAGTTGTGTCATTGTAGGGAAAATGAAAATACCAACTATTGTATTTAATACTTTTAATTTACAGGTTCTCGAAATAAGAATGACAAGTGTATGTTCCTTTTGTACATTGAAGCAAATTCTATTAGTAATAGCAAAGGACAGAAAACAAAGACTTCTGAGGATGGGTGTAAGCATGGAATGTTGATGGAGTTCTCACTTAAAGACCTTTATGCCGTCCAAGAGATTCAAGCTGAAGAAAACCTGTTTAAACTCATTGTCAAGTATGTATGCTGTCATTTGAAATTTTATTACATAGATGCATGTTGGGGGTTCTCTTGGCTACAGGTAACCAAAAACTAGTCAAAGTGGTCGGCAAACTACAATCCATGTACCAAATCCAGCACTCCATCCACTTGAGTATGGCCTATGAACTAAGAATGGTTTTTATATTTTTTAATGGTTGAAATAAATTAAAAGAATATTTCGCAACACATGAACTTATATGAAATTCAGATTTCAACCGGATGTGGTGGCTCACGCCTGTAATCCCAGCACTTTGGGAGGCTGAGGCGGGCGGATCACTTGAGGTCAGGAGTTCGAGACCAGCCTGGCCAACATGGTGAAACCCTGTGTCTACTAAAAATACAAAAATTGGCCGGGTGTGGTGGCTGGGCGCCTGTAATCCTAGCTACTCGGGAGGCTGAAGCAGGAGAATCACTTGAACCCGAGAGATGGAGATTGCAGTGAGCCAAGATCACGCCATTGCATTCCAGCCTGGGCAACAAGAGTGAAACTCTGTCTTAAAAAAAAAAGAAATTCAGATTTCAGTGTCCGTAAATAAAGTTCTGTTGGAACACAGCCACACTCATTCATTTACACAGTGTGCTGCTTTTGTGCTACAGTGGCAGAGTTGAATAGTTGTAACAGAGAACATATATATGGCTCACATATTTTTGCTTTATCCTTTTATAGAAAGAATTTGCTGATCTCTAGTTTAAACAATACGGAATATTTACTATCTTATACAAGAAGTTTGTTGCTCAACAGAAGAGTGAGGGAACAGTGAATTCCAAAGCCATTTCAATTAGTTCTATGTAGGGTGTTGTTCATAGAGATTCAAATCGAATTAACATATATTCAAAAAGTATTTGATAATTTTATTTCCATGCTATTGCCATGCCGTGGAGAAGCAGCAAAGTATAGGCATTTTTTTGCCTTAGTGGTTAAGAGCTTTTCTTTGGAGACAAACCTAAGTTAGACTCCTGCTTTGGGCATTTACTTCCAGTGTGATCTGGGACATATTACTTAATTTCCCCTTTATTTGTATCACCTTAAAATGGAAATAATAAGACTTACCTCAGAAGGTTGTTCTAAAAATTAAGTGGGATTTTATAATGTACTTAACATAACTACTGCAACATACTGTTACTTTGATAATTTTTTGACAATTGTGGGGTAATTTTGAAGAAATAGGAGAAAATGAGAGAGACTGAATAATAGATATATCTAAGAGAGGTAAAGAACTGAGAACGTTTTGAAATGCATTGTATTATAAAAAGTGATCTTGGCCAGGCACAGTGGCTCAAGCCTGTAATCCCAGCACTTTGGGAGGCCGAGGCAGGTGGATCACCTGAGGTCAGGAGTTCAAGACCAACCGGACCAATATGGTGAAACCCTGTCTCTACTAAAAATAGAAAAATTAGCAGGGCATGATGGCAGGTGCCTGTAATCCTAGCTTCCTGGGAGTCTGAGGCAAGAGAATCTCTTGAACCTGGGAGGCGGAGGTTGCAGTGATCTGAGATCGCGCCACTGCACTCCAACCTGAGCAACAGAGCAAGACTGTCTCACAAAAAAGAAAAGAAAAGAAAAAAAAGTGATTTTGTCATGCTTTGCTGTTCAGTAGGCTCAGGTCTGTAAGAGGATTTGATGCTTTTTCTTTCTGGCTTTAATATGTTAATTAGCTGACTGAGTAAAGAATAGTGCTCCACAGGGGTTTTTTGTCCTTAAATCCCACTTCCCTCTGAATAAAAAGCCATCCAGACCCACCCTGGAAGAGAGGCTGCTCTAACTTAGGGTTGCTGGGGTGGTCTGGGAGTGAGTCTGAGCAGGTGGCCAAGGAAGCAACCTGGTCGAGAATCCAAACATCTTTGGTTCCTCTTAAAGGTTGTAAATTAAAACTGAACATTTTTAGTGGTCCCTCTTGTCCTGTACTTATAGAAGAGTAAGTATGGAAAACTTTAGTTTTCTTCCCACAGTTTGCTTTTTCCCGCCCATGTGTGAGATTTCAGCATCAAAACTAGAATTTTTCATGGTCCTCCATTATCAGTCTAGCAGAGATTGGCAAACTAGGCAGGCTGCCTGTTTTTGTAAGTCAAGTTTTATTAAAACACAGCCGCACCCAGTTTACTTACATTACTCTTCATAGTTGCTTGCACGATACAAGTTGAGTAGTTGTGACTGAGACAGTATAGCCTGTGAAGCTGAAAATACTTTCTGGCCCTTTAAGAAAAAGTTTGTCAGTAGAAGTTTATGTTTTAGTTTAGATTCCTTCAGAAGCAATGATTTGGGTCAACATAGTTTACTTGGGAGGTGATTCTGGAGTTACTGGTAGGGAAATGGGGAAGTGACGGCAGCCAGTGTAGGTGCCTTGACGAACAGGTGACCCACTAGCATCTGGGACATAGTCCTCCTGGGCCAGTGGAAAACTCCACTGTGGAAAGCCAGCTTCAGTGTTTTTCCATTTAAGGGCATACATTTGGGACTGCCCCCAGGAGTATTAAACACCTCAGCACTTCTGGCCTGCCCATCCTGCCTGCTGATGATGCTTGTGTGGCCATAGAAAGGTCTTTGGCAGACAGGTGCAGATGCCAGTAGGAAGCCGGAACATACTGAACAGTGAGTGCCAAGGGGATATGAGCACACCACCACCTCCTTCTGTGTTTACATATATTAAAAGGGAATAAAGACCCACGTTTTACTCCTGATTTTCTCTCCCACCCTATTTTTGTTTGTTCTTTGTTTATAAAATTGATAAATGTAAATGTACTGCTTTATACTCTTTTTCTTAATTTTTTTTAGAGACAGGGTCTTGCTGTGTTGCCCAGGCTGGATTGCAGTGGCACAATCAGAGCTCACTGTAGCTTCAAACTCCTGGCCTTAAGTTACTCACCCACCTCAGCCTCACAAGTAGCTGGGACTAAAGGTGTATGCCACCACGCCTGGCTAATTTTTAAATTTTTTTTTTTGTAGATATCAGGGTCTCACTTTGTTGCACAGGCTAGTTTTGAACTTTTGGGCTGAAGCAGTTCTTCCACCTTGGCCTCCCAGAGTTGGATTGTAATCCCAGCCTCCCTTGCTGGGATTACAGGCATGAACCTGTAAACCAAAAATAAAATTCTAAGGCCCCCACCCATTTAAACAGACTTCCTCCTCAGCCAGGGTTCTTAAGGTTTAACCTGAAAGACTGATTCAGGCCACAAAGGGAAGTGGGGGTCAGACATGCCTTATTATACATCTCTGGCATTAACATCAACACAGATTTTCAGTCTGATAAACATTTAACAGCCTGTTCTCTCTGAAACCTGCTAGCTAAAAGCTTCATCTGCATGATAAAACTTTGGTCTCTACAACCTCTTGCAACCCAAACATTCCTTTCTATTGATCCCAGGTCTTTAGACAAACTCAACCAATTGTCAACCAGAAAATGTTTAGATTTACCTGTAGGCTGGAAGCCCATGCTTTGAGTTACCCCACCTTTCTGGACTTTCTGGTTCTACAAATCACTGCACCTGGCCTCATTTTCTTATTTAATTTGACCTTTTGACTTGAACTGAAAAAAATGAAATTTTATCCCATCTTAAGAGTATTATATACTGAGTTCACTTCTTAGTCTCCTTTCAGTGACTTGGCTGCACAGTCTCAAGATGTCTATTCACGTAAAATACAATATAATCCCGTATCCTAAAATGGGAGACCATGATTGTGACGCATTTTAAGGCTAGTTGTGTAAGAAGAGCAACATTATATTTAGTTACTTTAAGATGCTTTGCAAGTATCCTCTTTTCCTTATGCAGGCAGAGTTTTTAAAACATTCTAACCTTTATAGATTAACCAAGAATTTTGAGAAATGTACTCATATTTCTCAAGAATGTAAGAATGAAATTTTAGTTGAGGGGATGTAAATTTTTTACATTTGTCTTTGTTGATATTAAGCAAGTTAAACAAATTGTAAAGGAGATCTCCTAATGGATCAGTGAAGTATAAATTGGAATTTATAAGTTGTGTTCTGTTTTTCAGCTCGCTTTGCCCTGTCATTTTTGGTCATGAAGTAAGTATTTTACTTCATCTTTGCTCAAAAAGTATATAAGGTTAGCAAAAATAACATGTAAAAACTTCACAGAAAATAGCAAATTTCTATAGGCCAGTTATTTATATCTTAATATGAGTCTTTATTTGTAAATTAATGATATGGGAGGCAAGCAAACTATAGCTCCTTTTTTTAAAAGATTTTTTTTTATTTTTTGAGACGGGGTTTCGCTCTGTCACCCAGGCTAGTGTGATGGTACAGTCATGGCTCACTGCAGCCTCGAGCTTTGGGGCTGAGGTCATCCTCCTAACCTCAGCCTCCTGAGTAGCTGGGACTACAGGCATGCACCACCATGTGCAGCTAATTTTTTTGTATTTTTTGTAGAGATGGGGTTTTGCCATATTGCCCATGCTGGTGTGTAAGTCCTGGCCTCAAGTGATCCACCCAATTTAGCCTCCAAAGTGCTGGGATTATAGGTGTCGGCCGTATAGCTCCTTTTAAGAAAAAACTTTTACCAACTAGAGTAAATGTAAATGGGCTTTTATTTTATTTATTTATTTTTTTTTTGAGATGGAGTCTTGCTCTGTCGCCCAGGCTGGAGTACAGTGGTGCGATCTCTGCTCACTGCAACCTCCACCTCCCAAGTTCAAACAGTTCTCCCACCTCAGCCTGCCGAGTAGCTGGGACTATAGGCACGCGCCACCAGACCCAGCTACTTTTGGTAAGAAATGGGCTTTTAAAGTGACTACACACTGCCAGTATTAAAGCAGAAACAAATATTTCTCGTTTTTGTGGAATGGATTTATGCCTTGCAAGGTAGGTCTTAGTAATTTCTAAGATACCTCTCTGATTTTATATGCTTTCAGGTTTTTACTTTTTAGTCATTTACATGATAGAAGTTTGTTTTTAGACTTCCTTTTCTTCGAAAAAAATTAACATTCAGTCATGCTTTTAAAACAATCCCCAAGCAAATCAATGTTATAGAAGGAGGAATACCCCCTTTACTAGTCACCTTTATGTTTTCTTTACTTCTGTTTTTTGTTCTTTTTTCGCACTTGAGCTTGTTAAAGCAGGTTTGGCGTTAGCACTCTTTGGAGGAAGCCAGAAATACGCAGATGACAAAAACAGAATTCCAGTTCGGGGAGACCCACACATCCTTGTTGTTGGAGATCCAGGCCTAGGAAAAAGTCAGATGCTACAGGTAGAAAGTCAGTCGTGTAGTGTTTGTTCTTTTGCTTGTAAAATGCATTAATAATTCACAGGTGAATTTTCTCAAAGCACGTAGTGTGTGTGTTCCAGAGGACATGGTTAGGTGGCGTAAATGAATTGGAATTTGTGTGAGTAATGTGTAACTTATATCTGACCATATTTTTAAATGGAGCCAGTCTCCTGTTACATAGGCTGTACAAACATCCTGGTCTGTTGAGACATCAACTATTAGGAAATATTAACCATTTCTCTAACCATTGTTTTGCTAGTCTTTGTCGTTGTTATGTGACCTCACCTATGAACAGAATAGTTCAGGGGAGTTAAAGCAGGGTTACCTATTCTCCCTCATACAAGTACATAAACACTGTATTGGGCTTTAAGAACAGTCTGCTAAAGGTGTGGGATCTGTCTGTATACATCTCCACTGCTTCTGAGTCCAAATCAAGGCAACTTTTTTTTTTTTTTTGAGACAGAGTCACACTCTGTTGCCCAGGCTGGAGTTCTGTGGCGTGATCTGGGCTCACTGCAACCTCCGCCTCCCACTTTCAAGCAATCCCTGTGCCTCAGCCTCCTGAGTGGCTGGGATTATAGGTGCGCACCACCACGCCCAGCTAATTTTTGTATTTTTAGTAGAGACAGGGTTTTGCCGTGTTGGCCAGGCTGGTCTTGAACTCCTGGCCTCAAGTGATCTACCCACCTTAACCTCCCAAAGTGCTGGGATTACATGCGTGAGCTACCACGCTTGGCCCAAAGCAAGGCAACTGCTGTGACCGGTCATTTGTAGATCCCCAAGAAAATTCTGCCTCTGCCAGTCAGAGCCTAGTGGTTTTCCTTTCCTGGGTTTTATGATGGCTCTAGAAGGTGCTGCTTATTGGTATGCTTGTAGTTTCCTTAAAGTGACACCCAGTAAGCCAGCCATAATATGCTTTCTACTTTATTTTTTTGAGACAAGGTCTCCCTCTTTTGCCCAGACTGAAGTACAGTGGCGCAATTTTGGCTTACTGCAGCCTCCACCTTGGGCTCAGGCAGTCCTTCCAACTCAGCCTCTCAAGTAGCTGGGACTACAGGCATGTGCCACCATGCCTGGCTAATGCTTTTTTTGTAGAGATGGGGTTTTGTCATGTTGCCCAGGCTGGTCTCGAACTCCTGGGCTCAAGCAGATCCACCTGCCTCAGCCTTCCAAAGTGCTGAGATTACAGGTGTGAGCCACTGTGCTTGGCCACTGTGCTTTCTAAAAATGCCTGTGACCCCCTTCTTCACTCGATGTGGAAAATTGACCAGGGCTTCTCTGGCCCTTTGGTAAGTTGTAGTAGTGTGGCTCCTAAATCTTTGTCCAAGGATTGGGACCCTGGCTGCACATCTTAATTACCTTTGGGGCTCTTTGAAAATACCATAGCCCACTGCAAGCCAATTGAGTTAAGAGTTTCCAAGTTAGGGTCCTAGTGTCTATATGTGTACAACAGTCCACAGATGATTCTAATATGCAGCCAGGCTTGAGAACTGCTTTGATCTTGTCATTACATTGTAAACCCACTGTCCTTCGTATCTGAGTCATCCTTTATTGCCTGTGGTTGAGTGTTAAACCAGTCATTTTAATTCCTAGATATTATTATAATTCCATAGATATTTCATCTATGTTTGGTTCCTTTTGGCCAGCTGGGGCTACTTTTTAAAAAATAAATTCTGCTCTGAGACCTCGCTACAATGTAGCCTGACAACAGAGGCTCAGGGTACCCCTTATAGGTGAAACAAAGCTCATAATGAACAGGAATCTTGGTGCAGTGGCTTACACCTGTAATCCTAACACTTTGAGAGGCCGAGTTGGAAGGATTACTTGAGGCCTGGAGTTCAAGACCAGCCTGTGCAACAAAGTGAGACCCTATCTCTACAAAAAAAATAATTAGCTGGGCATGGTGGTGCACACCTGTAGTCCCTGCTACTCCGGAGGCTGCAGCAGGATGATTGCTTGAGCCTAGAAGTTGGAGAATGCAGGGAGCCATCATTATGCAACTGTACCCCAGCCTGGGCAATCGAGCAAGACCCTGTCTTTAAAAAAAAAAAAGAAAAGAAAACATTATGTTTGGAATATGTAGGAAAAGATGCAAGTGGGGATCTGAATTGTTACAGCTTTCTTTTCTGTCTTTTGTGTGGTATTATACAAGTTCGTGTGTGTAACTTTGGAATTAGTGAATTATAGGTGGGAGCCTGCTTTAACCCCTAGAGTGTCTTATCTGTACAAATCTCATAATTTATACATACTGCTTGCAGTATATAAAACTTCCTTTTTTTGCTCTCTCTTTTTTTTTTTTTTTTTTGAGACGGAGTCTCGCCGTGCTGCCCAGATTGGAGTGCAGTGGCGTGATCTTGGCTCACTGCAAGCTCCGCCTCCTGGATTCACGCCATTCTCCTGCCTCAGTGTCCCGAGTAGCTGGGAGTACAGGCGCCCACCACCACGCCTGGCCAATTTTTTGTACTTTTAGTAGAGATGGGGTTTCACCGTGTTAGCGAGGAGGGTCTCCATCTCCTGACTTTGTGATCCACCCGCCTCGGCCTCCCAAAGTGCTGGGATTACAGGCATGAGCCACCGTGCCCGGCCTCTTTTTTTTTTTTAATAAATGTTTCTTGGCAGATAGTTGTTCTAAAATATATCTAGTGGTATTGAAAGTGTTAATACCAACAAGTTACATTGGCAGTTTTTCTTGTTTTTCAGACCTGGAATAATGCCTTTGGCTCAATTTAGAATAGAATCTGTAGTATTAGTGGAAATTAAACATCCTGAATAGTACAGAGTATGGCACGTAAGCCACACTAAGCCAGGGTTTTTAAAAACGAGACTAACAGGCTGGGTGCAGTGGCTCATGCCGGTAATCCCAACACTTTGGGAGGCCAAGGCAGGAGGACCAAGCTGGACAATATAGTGAGATCCCGTCTCTAAAAACAATTTAAAAAAAAATTAGGTGTGGTGGCATGTGCCTATAGTCCCAGCTACTCAGGAGGCTGAAGTGGGAGAATCACTTGAGCCTAGAAGTTTTAGACCAGCCTGGGCAACACAGTGAGACCTTGTTTCTTACAGAAAATTAATTGGCCAGTCATGGTGGCATGCTCCTATAGACCCAGCTACTAGGGAAGCTGAGGTGGTTGTAACCATGCGAGTTACAGAAAAATGCCACACTTTGAGACAAATTTAAGAGTCCTTTGTTAGCTGGCGGCCGAGAGGCAGCTCACGCCCAAAATTCTCTCAGCCCTGAGGAAGGGGCTAGTTTTGTTTTTATACCATGGTCTAAATAGGGAAGGGGGGATTTTAGCTGAAGCAATTTTTACAGAAGCAGAACTGGCAAAAAGTTAAAAAAATTAATTGGTTACAAATGCAGTTACAAAAAATAAACAGCTCCAGGTTACAGGGGCTTAAACTATCACAAAGAGATAAATGCAGGGGTTTTGGGTGCCATCCACTGCGCGCACCCCCAGGAGCTGCTGGTGCAGCTCGTCTCAACATCTTATCAACAGGTGCATTCCTGGATGTGCTCTGAGTCACTTTTACACCAGCTATGCCTGGAGGGAGGTGAAAGGGTTTACAAGTAAAGAAACTAAAATGGAGTCTGTCCGGCTCTCTCTCTGCTAGGAGAGAGTCACTCGAGTTAAAACAAGGTAGGATATCACAAGGTGGGATGATCACTTGAGCCCAGGAGTTCAAGGTTGCTGTGAGCTAGGATTGTGCCACTGCACTCCAGCCTGGATGACAGAGTGAGACCCTGCCTCAAAAATAATAAATATAACAAAACAAATGAAAAATTAGGCTAACACCAACCATTATGAACCATTTACTTTATATTTTTGTGTTTTCTTCTGACCACCTAGTAAACCATCATACTCTGTGTGTTATAAGGTTTCTCAGAAAGACTATATAAGTAACAAAAATAATAATTACTATTTATTGAGCCAGCAGCATAGGATAACAGTGGATGTTTGAGATGTGAATACTGTCCCCTGGAATTGGGCAGTGCACTGCCATACACAGCGGTTTTACATTGGGCACTTATGTGCCAGGTACCAAATTACATGCCTTGCACACATGATTTCATTTATTGTTCAAGGCAATGCTGTGATAAAACATAAGGAAGCTGAGGCTCAGAGAGGTCTGAGAGCCACACAGCTGGTGCATGGTAGAGCCACGATTTGAACAGGTCTGTCTGACTCCAGAGAGCTATGCTTTTAACTCTTGTGCTGTTTACTTTTCTGGCCTGTTATAGCATGTTTGCTCAGAAGGTGAGCATGTATTAAGTCATTTTATTACCTGATGTTTAAAGAAGCATTGGAACCTTCAAAATTAAAATTGGTACTCATGTTTTTGCTTTTCGAACTTGAAAATGAAGCATAAATTGGAATTGTGTTGAGTATATGACCACAGACTTCAGAATCTGACTGCCTGGGTTTGACTGAATCCTGACTTTCCACCTTCATAGCTGTGTAGTTCCTCGTTCACTCTTTGTTGGCCTTGGTTTTGACATCAGTAAATCAGGATATAATAATACCTTTCTCTGCAGGTGATGGTGCACCTTGTACACTAAAGCTCTTAAAAGAATACCTGGCATATACCTAACGTTTGTGAGCAACTGCTGTTAGCTATTACTTCCCTTTTACTTTGGATGATTCTCTTAAACTTTTTGTTTCCTTAGGCAGCATGCAATGTTGCCCCACGTGGCGTGTATGTTTGTGGTAACACCACGACCACCTCTGGTCTGACGGTAACTCTTTCAAAAGATAGTTCCTCTGGAGATTTTGCTTTGGAAGCTGGTGCCCTGGTACTTGGTGATCAAGGTGAGAGGCCAAAGGGAATAATTAGTGATTCTGGGACTTTTTGAAAAGCCTTTTCCTTTTCAGTTAATTTCTTTACATTCTGTTTAAGAGACATTTAGATAGCAAAGTCCTAACCAGTAAGTTGACACTGTCAGAAATAATCATTGGAAATGCAGTATCATCATTTTTATACTACAGAATTGAAACTATACTTAATGTCATTCATTTTCAGAATCTTATAGCAGATACAAGTATATGTAAAAATCAAATAAATATGTATAGCTCCCTAAACTTCCCATTTCATACCACCTATCACATTTGTGATCTTTTTTTTAAAAGCCTGTTTTGAAGCTTTATAGTAAGCTCCCTGTATGGTGGGATTTGGATGTCTTGTGGACTGCCATGTTCCCATTGCCTAGTACATAGGGGCACAGTAAATACTTGTTGAATGCGTTACTGTGATTTAGCTCTAAATAGTTTAGAAACCTTGGCACTGACAAAAAGGTGGATGTCATCCTTTGCTCACAGAGGACTTGTAATAGGAGATTAGAGGTGTTACTTGCGATTTTTTTTTCTTTTTGTGAGACAGTCTTGCTCTGCCACCCAGGCTGGAGTGCAGTGGTGCAGTCTCAGCTTTCTGCAACCTCTGCCTTCCAGGTCCAAGCCATTCTTGTGCTTCCTGAGTAGCTGGGATTACAGGTGTGCGTGACCACATCCAGCTAATTTTTGTATTTTTAGTAGAGACGGGGTTTCACCATGTTGGCCAGGCTGGTCTTGAACTCCTGGACTCAAGTGATCCACCCACCTCACCTCCCAAAGTGCTGAGATTACAGGCTACAGGCGTGAGCCACCACACCTGGCCTACTTCAGAATGAATAGTTTTGCTGTATTGTAACTGAACTCATTTGTTTTTTTTTTTTCAGGATTTGAGTGATAGGTGATAAGAAATCCAGGCATAGGGCCCCGCAAGAAGAAACCTCTACATTGGGCTTTGTCACCTAAGTTTCTCTTTGTGATGCCTTCACCTTATTGGAAAAACATGTTTCCATGCATGTGTCAGGCAGTGTGCAGATTCCAGTCCAGTTAAGGTCGTTCATTCCTTCTGGTTTGCCAGTGACTTTCACATTTCTGAACCCAGGACCTGGTAGCCACATTTGACACAGTTAATCACTCCCTCCTCCTTGAGACCCTTGAACTCTCGTTGGTTTCCTTCTTTACTTCTTTCTCAGTCTTTACTGGTTCTTCATCTCCACAACCTCTTACCTGTTGTTAACTAAGGTGCTTAGTTCTTGGACCTTTTGTCTTCTAGGTCTGTATTTACCTTCTTGGTGATCTTGTATCGTTTCATTGGCTTTACCTACCTATCCGTGAAAAATTCTAAATTTATAATCTCGTTTCCCTTAAATATCAGGCACACACTTCTTATTGTCTACTCAGTATCTCCACAAATTTCTCAAACTTAACATGTCTAAAATTAAAATCCTGATTTTGCCTTTCAAATCTATTTTCACAGTCTTTCTCATCTCAGTAAATGACAACTCTCTCATTCTAATTGCTCAAATCAGAAAACATGGAGCCATCCTTGACTTTTTCTCATACCCCACATTAATCTGTCAGCAAATCTTGTTGGCTCTATGGTCAAAATATATCTGCTATCTAACCACTTCTTCATTACCCTGGTCCATGGCACCATCATGTCTCACATGGATTATTACTGTAATCTCCTAATTGGCATGCCTGTAACCACCCTTGCCCCTTCCTGTTATTTTTAATACAGTAATCTCATTAAAAATTAGATTGTGTTACTCTTTTGCTCATAATCCTCCAGTAACTGCCCGTCTCGCTCAGAGTGAAAGCCAAAGTCTAGAGAGTGGCCCAGGGCCGTTCATGTTCTGGCCTTTCACCTCTTTTGCCTCCTTATCTGCTGCTTCCCATGCCTCCTCTTCTCTAGCTCCACTGGTGGCTCTACCTTGGACACCAGCACACCAGGCAGGTCACATTTCCTCATAAGCGCCTTTGTACTTGCTGTTCCATTTGCCTGGAATGTTCTTACCCCATATAGAGCTGCAAAGGCTTGTTTTCTTTCCACCTTCATGTTTTGCTCAGCTGTGTCCTGATCCCAGTGAGGTCTTCCCCAAATACTGTATTTTCACTTACAACCTCCCCTGCCCCTGCTGCCACCTTAACAGACCTGATTTTCCTTACCCTAATCTACTTTTTCCTTCCATAGCACTTTTCACCTCCTATATTGTTTACTTTTTTTATTGCCTACCCCCTCATTGGCTGAGTAGAACATAAGCTTCACAAGAGCAGGGAATTTTGTCTTTTCAGTGCCATACTCGGCCTGCCTAGAACATAGTACTGGTATATAGAAGGCATTCAGTTTATTGAATTTATAAATTTATTGCATTTATATCCAGTAAATATTTGCTGAATAAATAAATACCAAAAACATGTATCTGGTTATTATATAGCTCATCAGAAGTGAGAATATTTTTGCTAAGTTACCAGGTAAAATATAGTAATAAAAAGATGATACTCATGAAACCATGAAACTTTTCATTAACTAGAAGTAGAAGGTGATTTGGAGGTTTTTAAAAAAAATTTTAATGCGAGCACTTTGGGAGGCCAAGGCGGGCAGAGCACTTGAGACCAGCCTGGCCAACATGGCAAAACCCCGTCTCTACTAAAAATACAAAAAATTAGCCGGGTGAGGTGGCGCATGCCTGTAATCCCTGCTGCTCAGGTGGCTAAGGCACAAGAATTGCTTGAACCAAGGAGATGGAGGTTGCAGTGAGACATGATGGTGCCACTATACTCCAGCATGGGTAACAGAACGAAACTCTGTCTCTCAAAAAAAAAAAAAAAAAAAATTCAAAGTTTATGTTTTATGCTTTAAAACAAGGGGTCATTAAACTTTGGTCCATAGGTCAAACCAGTCAGCAGCCTGTTTTAGTACAGTCCACAAGCTAAAACTGGCTTATATATTTTTAAAAGACTGTAAAGTACAGACAAACAGAAAAGCCCAAGAATATGTAAGGTTGTGCATGGCCTGTGAAACTTAAAATATGTACTTCTGCACCTCTGCAGAAAAGGCTTGCCAGCTCCTGTTTTACACTTTGAAAAGTGACAGCCAAAGTAGGAAGTAGCTTGACTTTGTTCCTACCCCATCCCCATCCCTGAGGAACTGTATTAGCAATCTTGATAATTTCCAGTAATACCATGAATCCAGAGAGGTATAGGCAGACAGAGCAATAGGCAGCCCAGGAAAAGGTGGAGATAAAGCCTATGAGTGTACCACTGCTAGGATCTTAGCACAGGCAGGGAAGGCTCACCGTGTCCCAGAGCTCCACATTGAACAGCAGGAACAGGCTAATGCACTGGGATCCCCTGCCATGAATATGGGACACATTCCTAACAGCGGGGGGTGAACCGTCTGAAGAGAGATCAGCAAGAAAGGTGGCACAAAGTTCAACGAAGCCCCCCTTGCTTCCCCCTCCTAAATCATTAGGTTACCCAAAAGTGCAAACTAGCTGGAAAGGAAAAAATGGGTCAAAATTACATTGGGAAAAGAGTATTGACAAGAATTCATGTATACTGTGTCGGAAAAAATAGTTCTGGACAGAACAGCCATTATACATGAGCAAGATAAAGAGAGAGCATAACAGCTATGAAGAAATAACGTAGGAAGAAAGACATTTAATATGCCCAGTAAAAGACCTCATTCTAGACAAAATTGTAATCTAAAGAACAAATGAAAATTTTCCATGAGTGTTTCATGTTTGACAAGAACATAAATTTAATGAAATAGCTCAAAACAAAAAGACGTAAAGATATGAGAGACAAATTGACGACTAGCAATGTTATTAAACTAATACATAAAATTGACACTGCCGAATGAGAAATTATAAAGAGGAAAGGCTTGAGATAATCACAGTGAATGCAAAAGAACAAAGCTTAACACAATTAGAGGGGAAGTAACAGAGATAGAGAACAAAGGAAATTCAACATAATTGGTTCCATGAAGTAGAAAACCCAAACATGAAACCAGAAATGGATTCAAGGATAGAAGAAAATCTGTTGAGATAAACTAAAGGCACTGTACGTACCAGGAATGTCATGTCTATTGCATAAGTTACTGGGGACTCTCTAACATCACCTTGTAATATTTGTCTTCCCTGCTCCCCATACCAGTTAGGTTAGCAGCTAGGGGTCAAAAAGACTAATCAGCAGTTATTTTCCATATACTCCTCTGTGCTAGCAAGGCTTACTTGGATATAGAGTAGATACGGAGGGGTTTAACCACAGCAAAGCCCTTCAGATGTCACCCCCAGATACTAACCTAACCGGTATGGGGAGAAAGGAAGACAAATGTTACAAGGTAATGTTAGAGAATCTCCAATAACTTAGGCAATAGACATGACATTCCTGGTACATATAGTGCCTTTAGTTAGTGGTGGTGCATTGTATTATGTTTAAAGAGGTTAAGTGATTTCCCTATAAGTGCATACAAGTGTATAGTCAATACCTAGTATAGGTTTTGAAATATACTTATTAAACATAATAAACATATCTGTATCGAGGTATACTTATTAAATTGTGTGTGTGTGTGTGTATATAACATCTCACGTGTTTGAATTTAAGTCCTTAAGCATTTTGAGGGTTACTCTTACCTCTTCATTTTTGTAATCCTCACAACATAGTGCCTTGCGTATGAAAAATGCTAGAGGAATAACTATTACACAAAACTTAGTTAAATAAGACAAATGTATTAACTTGCTGCGAAACAAACAGTAATTCTCCATTATATGACATTTTATAATTTTAACTGCTGAAACAAATGGAAATAATTATTGTGAAACAATTTCTGCGAAACAAACAGTAATTCTCCATTATATGACATTTTATAATTTTAACTGCTGAAACAAATGGAAATAATTATTGTGAAACAATTTCTATCCTATAAAATTTGGAACACGACCAAAGAAAAAAATGTTTTTTCTGCATTATTCTACTTTGATTGTAGGTATTTGTGGAATTGATGAATTTGATAAGATGGGGAGTCAACATCAAGCCTTGTTGGAAGCCATGGAGCAGCAAAGTATTAGTCTTGCTAAGGCTGGTGTGGTTTGTAGCCTTCCTGCAAGAACTTCCATTATTGCTGCTGCAAATCCAGTTGGAGGACATTACAATAAAGCCAAAACAGTTTCTGAGAATTTAAAGTAAGTCTCTTCAAATATTTATACCTTTAATATATTGAATCACTCTAATTCAATAAGAAAAAGAAATGGTTCACAGAACTACATGGGAAATACATGGATAGTTCACAGAAGTTACAAATGTCCAATAAATGCACAAAAATGTGCTTAAACACTGCAAAATAAAACAATGAAGTACCAGCGAGATCCACCAGATTGGCAAACATTTTAAATATGAATCATTTTTGGCAAAGTAGTGTGGAAATGGTTTCTCACTGGCTGGGCGGGTGGCTCACGCCTGTAATCTCAGCACTTTGGGAGGCTGAGGCGGGTGGATCACCTGAAGTCAGGAGTTCGAGACCAGCATGGCCAACATGGCAAAACCCTGTCTCTAGTAAAAATACAAAAATTAGCCAGGCGTGATGGCAGCCGCCTGTAATCTCAGCTACTTGGGAGGCTGAGGCAGGAGAATTGCTTGAACCTGGGAGGTGGAGGTTGCAGTGGGCCGAGATTGTGCCACCACACTCCAGCCTGGGTGACAGAGTGAGACTCCATGTCAAAAAAAGAAAAGAAATTGTTTCTCACATACACAATTTATTATTTTGTAGGACCCCTTGGTGTGTTAATCACAATTCTAAATGCACATTCTGTTTGTTATAGCCACTCCACTTTCAGGACTACTGTTCACAGAAATAGTCATACAAGTGCACAATGATAGGTTTATAGCATTGGTATTGCAGCATTATTGCTGCCAAAAATTGGAAACACCTTAAAACTGCAATAAGACTGTAGTGATTATGAGAACAGAAGTGGCTTTGTATGTACTAATGGGGGAACATGGCTGTGCTGTACTATTAAGTGAGAAGAGCACATTGACAAACTTAAATATGTGGTATGATCCTGCTTTTTCAAAAACAATGTTTATATCTGTATGTATGCTTTCTCTTCTAATTCATTCTGTACAGCTTGGACAAAATGTGTGGAAAAGGAAAAATATATTTAAGTGATACAGAAGTGAAAAAAAGACAAAAGAGTGCCTCCTGAAAAGTTAAAGCCTTAAGCCTAATGGGGGTGGAGTTAATTTCCTATTGTTTAACAATGTATCAATATAGAAACAGTCTGATACATAGCGAAATACACAATTTGTACTTGGAGATTTAGGGTATTTACCACCACCACCAAAAAAGTCAACCTGTAGTAGTTTTTCTTTAGTAAAATGACAAAGTGCTATATTAGAAAACTCAGAAAGATCTATTGAACAAAAATCCAGCAGACTTGGATTCTGTTTGTTAATGGTATCATGAACAAAATACTGAACTAGCTAACCTCTGATATGTCATGTAGCAGTATTGCCAATTAGTGATAATAGGACATGAAGAATTCAGTGGGTTTGGTGGTGTGAGAAAGAGCCATGTCCTCAACCTACCCAGGGTAGATACATGTAATTCTTGTGCCTATGTTGTAGTGGTTGGATATATCGAATCCAAGAAGCTATTTGCTTATTTCTTTAACCTGAATCTTGGTTTTTCAAGTTCTGCATGGAACTTGAGTAGTAAACAAGTGAGTAAACAGTTTTCTAGTTTTCCTTTTGATTCCAATCATTGTTTCTTCTTTCTTTCATGCTTCGTAGAATGGGGAGTGCACTACTATCCAGATTTGATTTGGTCTTTATCCTGTTAGATACTCCAAATGAGCATCATGATCACTTACTCTCTGAACATGTGATTGCAATAAGAGCTGGAAAGCAGAGAACCATTAGCAGTGCCACAGTAGCTCGTATGAATAGTCAAGATTCAAATACTTCGGTACTTGAAGTAGTTTCTGAGAAACCATTATCAGAAAGACTAAAGGTATAAATGTTTCTTCTGCTTATTCAGTTTGGTTCTGTTTGAATGTCAAAGTTCAGTGTGTGGCTTATTGTAGAGCAGTAGGATATACATTTTTTTACCAGAACTTTTTAATATTTCAATACTAGAGTTTATGTAAACTTCATTTGAAATAATCTAAGTCGGCCTGGCGCGGTGGCTCATGCCTGTAATCCCAGCACTTTGGGAGGCCGAGGCAGGCGGATCTTGAGGTCAAGAGATCGAGACCATCCTGGCCAACATGATGAAACCTCATCTCTACTAAAAATACAAAAATTAGCTGGGCGTGGTGGCGTGTGCCTGTAATCCCAGCTACTCGGGAGGCTGAGGCAGGAGAATTGCTTGAACCTGGGAGGCAGAGGTTGCAGTGAGCTGAGATCGTACCACTGCACTCCAGCCTGAGTGACAGAGCGAGACTCCGTCTCAAAAAAAAAAAAAAAAAAAGGAATCTAAGTCAGCTAAGATGAGAGCTACAGATAAAGTGTTTGGTTGATTTGGAGAGTCTTTTAGAATTGTATATGTATCTAAACAAGTTATTTATTTATTCTGAGATGTAGTCTCACCCTGTCGCCCAGGCTGGAGTGCAGTGGTGTGATCTTGGCTCACTGCAACCTCCGTCTCCTGGGTTCAAGCGATTCTTCTGCCTCAGTCTCCCAAGTAGCTGGGACTCCAGGCGCGTGCCACCATGCCCGGCTAATTTTTGTATTTTTAGTAGAGATGGGGTTTTGCTGTGTTGGCCAGGCTGGTCTTGAACTCCTGACCTCAGGTGATGTGTCCTCCTTGGCCTTCCAAAGTGCAGGGATTACAGGTGTGAGCCACTGCACCTGGCCTAAACAAGTTATTTTAGCAGAAAGATTTTATTTGCTACTTATCTTTGTTATCTTGGGCCTTTTAATCCTGCTTCAGGTGGTTCCTGGAGAAACAATAGATCCCATTCCCCACCAGCTATTGAGAAAGTACATTGGCTATGCTCGGCAGTATGTGTACCCAAGGCTATCCACAGAAGCTGCTCAAGTTCTTCAAGATTTTTACCTTGAGCTCCGGAAACAGAGCCAGAGGTTAAATAGCTCACCAATCACTACCAGGCAGCTGGAATCTTTGATTCGTCTGACAGAGGTTTGTTTCTTTTTATGGTCATGCTTTTTTGGCTTAAAGGGGAAGGGTGTGCCTTGACTTCTCTTTTGAAGTATTTTCTGCATAATTGACTCCGTTTTTCTTTCTGTTGAGAGACATTAGAAATGGACGGATGAAAGTTATTTAAAAGATTTTGTCATGTCTATAACATACCAAAGTATAGCTACTTCTTTCTAGTCACAGAATCAATTAGTTAGCATGCAACTTTTCTTTTGTTTTTCTTTGACTGACTCTTAGGAGACTCCTGGAATGTCTGAAAAGTGGTTAGGTTAACTAGGAGTCTGAGATCCCAAGTTGAGTATATGGGAACATGGAATGTGTCAGGATCTTGAGTATTTTATTTTTTTACATGACAGGTCCACAAGGATAGTGCCTGTGTTTTTAACAGCAGTAATATCTATTCACAGTTTGAAATACTAAGAGAACTCTGGCAGTAAAAATTAGCTAGCTCAGAGTTTGGGCTTTTTGCTCCTAATTAATTATTCTTTGTTGTTTTACCATATTGGTTAGGTATGATTTCCTAAAAGTAAAAGGCAAGGGAAAACCAAGTGTATTTCATCATCAAATCTCCTGAAATGAACACTCAGAAAGATACGTTAATAAGTAAAAATGAGTTTTATCCTTCTTTTAAATGAGTTGTAATTTTCATAGTCGTGGTTTCAGAGATTTTTTTTGTTTGTTTGCCCTGAGTCAGGGACTCCCTCTGTCACCTAGGCTGGAGTTCAGTGGCATGATCAAGGCTCATTGCAGCCTCTCCTCCCAGGCTCAAGGGACCCTCCCACCTCAGCCTCCCAAGTAGCTGGGACTACAGGCATACACCACCGCACCCAGCTAATTTTAAAATTTTTTTGTAGAGACGGGTCCTCACTTTGTTGCCCAGGCTGGTCTCGAGCTCCTGGGCTCAAGTGATCCTCCCACCTCGGCCTCCCAAAGTGCTGGGATTATAGGCGTGAGCCACCACCGCCAGCCCAGAGAATTATTTTCATATTTTGACTTTTGATGTTATAACCTTCATCGCCTAAATGTCAGTTTTTGTGTAAAATGAGTAAATGAAGTAAAACTTATACTATGGTACATATATTCATCTTTTGTCATCTGAAAATGTGTTTTCTTTTAAAGGCACGAGCAAGGTTGGAATTGAGAGAGGAAGCAACCAAAGAAGATGCTGAGGATATAGTGGAAATTATGAAATATAGGTAAGATAAAAATTTCAAATTGTTTTAAATGAAATACCAGTTATCTTCCCATCTCAAATTAGGTAATAGGCCATTGGGTCACTTATTTTCCTCCTGAACAGAGTATTGTTTCTTAGTTTAACATATTTCTCAGTGTGTAAATAATCTTTACATTAAAAACTTTTTTTGAATGAGTAATACATTTAGATAGTGCTAAAATCAGTTCCAAAACCTATTGGAGAAAAGCTAGCTCCCGTGCTATTTACCACCTACTCGCCCTTCACCCAGACACCCATTGCTTTTCCATAAATAGTCTACTGTTTACACTCTTCTGTACCAGTTTTGAATTTTAACAATATATCCAGAGATCTTACTAGAGACTCTTTTTTTATAGCTCCAGAGTATTCTATTGTGTGGAGATACTATATAGTATATTTGATCAGTCCCCTATTGACACATGAATATTTTCCATTCTTGTGCTTTTAAATAATGCTACAATGAGTAATGTTCCATGTAAGATACTTCATATGTGGGTAAGTTGTACACCTACATGATAAATTCTCAGAAGTGATATTTCTGGGTTCAACAGTAAATACTATAGGTTTTTGATAAATATTGCTAAATTGTATCCTTTGCATTTCATATCATTTAGTAGATAATGATTCCTAGAAGGTAGAAAAGAAAAATTAATTGAGCATATATGTTTACCTTAGACATAGATTTTTAAAAATCAGTAATATTATTTTAGGTAGGTTTTTTATTCCAGCTAAAAAAATTTTTTTAATAGGTCCATACTTCCATAAGCTTCAAAATTCCAAAGTTCAAAAAGTATGGGCCGGGCATGGTGGCTCACACCTGTAATCCCAGCACTTAGGGAGGCCAAGGCAAGTGGATCACCTGAGGCCAGGAGTTCGAGACCAGCCTGGGCTACATGGTGAAACCCCGTCGCTACTAAAGATACAAAAAATTAGCCGGGTGTGGTGGCAAGCGCCCGTAATCCCAGTTACTTGGGAGGCTGAGGCAGGAGAATTGCTTGAACCTGGGAGGCGGAGGTTGCAGTGAGCTGAGATTGTGCCACTGTACTCCAGCCTGGGCGACAGAGCAAGACTCTGTCTCAAAAAAAAAAAAAAGTATATAGTGGAAAAAGTTTCCTCCTACTCTGCTTAATAGCTACCCGTTCTTCCTGCTAGCCAGTGGCATTTATTAGCAGTTTTTTTTGTGACTACGTATCTATATATTCTTTTTTCTCCTTTGTAGACAAATGGTTAACTATAACAACATACCATATACATACTATACCTTCCTTTTTTCATTTAAAATGCATTTTTAATATCCTCTTATAGCAATGAAAATACATATCTGTTAGGAATCTACTTTTCCAAGACCAAAAAATATATTGAAGATGAAATTATTTATCTTATTTTGTTAAGTAATTTCTAATTCTTCTAAGGTAGATGAATTCTTTTGTCCTAGTAGCTGCTGATTCTGAGGCTTGCATGGTGTCAGAACCGGGTGGTTTTGCCCAGCTCTTCCCCTTTGGCTGTGAATAAAAGTGCAGCATAGCTGGAAGAGCAAGGGCTTTGGAGTCCAGCCTGGAGCTGCCATGGCAAATTACACACTGCTTCTCAGTCTCCTCTGGTGTAAAGCGTACCACAAAAGATTGTGCTCTGAGGTGTCATGCAGTTATGCTCTATAAAGAGGACACTCAATAAACACTGTTTACTATCAATAGTGCAAGTCTATCTTTTTTTTTTTTTTTTTTTTGAGACAGAGCCAGACTGTGTCTCCCAGGCTAGAATGCAGTAGTGTGATGTTGGCTCACTGCAGCCTGCACCTCCTGGGTTCAAGCAATTCTCCTGCCTGAGCCTCCCAAGTAGCTGGGACTACAGGTGCATGCCACCACACCTGGCTAATTTTTGTATTTTTAGTAGAGACGGGGTTTCACCATGTTGGCCAGGATGGTCTCAAACTCCTGGCCTTAAGTGATCTGCCTGCCTTGGCCTCCCAAAGTACTGGGATTACAGGCGTGAGCCACCACGCCTGGCCTGATAGTGCAAGTTTTGTTGATACTCAGATGAGGCTGAGCAGATCCCCTTTTCTCTGAGTTATACCATAAACCGAAGGCCTCAAAAACTGGCAGATCTCACCCTAGATAAGAAGTTTCCAAAATTACCCTTTTCAAAGAATTTTTATGGTCTAGTCCTCAGTGCTGTCCATCTAAATCGTGCAGAGTATGTCTTAGCTGCAGATCCTTTTCTTCTTGTCTTTTTCCTCATAGGGAGACACTTTACCTAGTTGTCTCTTTGTCCCCAGCCTGGTACTGGCCCATCCCAGGAGGCTGCTGTCTTCTTTCTGCTGCCTTTGGAAGTATGCATATAGGTAGAAGGGCACCCACATCACCTCCTGAAGGTGCAATAATCTGCAGCTTGTTTCCTGCCCTTATAGGGAGTCCATGGAAGAAGAGAAACCTTTCTCAATTCAGTCTGAGTTTGTAAGCAACAGTGAGGTTCTACTGGCTGTCTTTGAAAGCTTTAAAGATTCTAGAATTGACAGCTCTTAATTTTTTTTTTTTTTTTTTTTTGAGACAGAGTCTCGCTCTGTCACCCAGGCTGGAGTGCAGTGGCGCGATCTCGGCTCACTGCAAGCTCCGCCTCCCGGGTTCATGCCATTCTCCTGCCTCAGCCTCTCCGAGTAGCTGGGACTACAGGCGCCCGCCACCACGCCCGGCTAATTTTTTTTGTATTTTTAGTAGAGACGGGGTTTCACCGTGGTCTCGATCTCCTGACCTCGTGATCCGCCTGCCTCGGCCTCCCAAAGTGCTGGGATTACAAGCGTGAGCCACCGCGCCCGGCACAGCTCTTAATTTTTTATTGGTGGCACCAAAGTAACTGCCTCATAATAAGAAAAATTAATAATTATTGACTCCCAACCCTTTCAGCTAATTTCTAACAACTTACCTTCTGTGTCTAAGTATCTTATTGGTATGGCATCACACAGTGCTTTTTTTTTGCTTTTTTTTTTTAGAGTCTCGCTCTGTCATCCAGGCTGGAGAGTATAAGTGGCGTGATCTCGGCTCACTGCAACCTCTGCCTCCTGGGTTCAAGCGATTCTCCTGCCTCAGCCTCTTGAGTAGCTGGGATTACAGGCACCTGCCACCACGCCCAGCTAATTTTTTTGTATTTTTAGTAGATACGGGGTTTCGCCAAGTTGGCCAGGCTGGTCTTGAACTCCTGACCTCAGGAGATCTGCCCACCTTGGCCTCTCAAAGTGCTGGGATTACAGGCGGGAGCCACTGCGCCTGACATCACACAGTGCTTGACCCGTCAATTTTCTCTCTTTTTGTGATTCAGTACTAGGGTTTGAGGGAACTTGTAGCTGAAAATTTTACCAACCTGGCTTTAGTCCCTCTCCAGTTGATCTCATTATGTTGGAGACCCTCCCGTTGCCATTTATAAGCAACCAGATAGTCTAGGAATTTACTAGACTTTCTCATACAACTTGCTGCTGGGGGCATGGTGTGCTAGCATATGAAGTAAGAGAATGGCCACAAAATATAGTTGTCTGCCTGACTTCTTGTGGGTGTGGCTTTCTGAGAGACCAGACTAGAGACTGACCTAGCAGAGATATTTTTTCCCATTAGGAAAGTAAGTCACAACCCAACCAAAATTTCAGAATTTTTTTTATTTTAACTTTTTTTCCTGTAACAAAAACAAAGACCAAAAATAGGCACTTCATATTTAACGATGATAAGTTGCCTATTGACTTACAGTCTAGAATGTGTGCATCTTGCTTTCTCTGCATCCTGCACTTGAACACTCCACCTTTGGGAGTGTGGCTGAGATTCCCACTCCTGATTTCTTTTTCCTTTTAATTACTTCTGGCCCTCTGGGTCTTCTGGTGCCTGGCTCTCCTGAATGTCACATGTTTCTACTTTGTAGACTGTTCGTCTGTCAAGCAAATTAAGGGGTACACTACCCTGCTCCTTTTCTCTTTTAACCTGTAACATTCTTCTTTTGAGGCTTTACCATTGCTCAGTTTCTGCAGGCCTTAGACCACAGATGTCACCTCAACTGTCTAGTGTTTCTCCACAATAAATTCACTGGTCTGTGGACACGGTAGATTAGTTCTCCTATCTGAGCATCATACTTAAGCAGAGTAAATTAGGCTATAATTACCTTTTCAGTAAAAATGCTATATTGCCTATTTATGGTTGGCTTATACTTGGTATAAGATTTATCTGCATGTCTGAATACTTATGTTGGACAGCGTTTGCATGTGCTTTCCTGTCCAAGAGGAACTCTTAAGTGTTGTCTCGTGGAACTCTGTATTCATACTGCTTCCCAGAGTTGCTTTGGTGGCAAATTTGAACAAGTTTCAGATCAGTTTACATCTGGGCCCCTGAAAAAAAGAGGTCTTACTATTAAGTGTAAACAGTACCCACATGACATTACCAGATTGTTTCCCTGAATTGTCTCAGTATGTTTACTGGCATTCATAAAAATGTTCAGGAAAAATAGTTTGATTGGAATTACCTGACACTGCGTTCATGGCAGAGATCAAGATCCAGTGAAACACAATGAAATTAGATTATGAGTTATCTGTTTGTTATGCTCAATGTGCATTCTGTCCTTAGTTTATGAGAGCAGGGACCTTATCTGACTCATTTACCAGTATATTCCCAGGGCCCAGAATCATGCCTGCCATAAAGTAGGCCCTCAATAAATGTCCTGCACTGATGGTAAAGTTGACCTTAGTAATCATTCATTCATTCATTCATTAAATCTTCCCTTTCAGAGTTTTCATCTCTTCAGCTTTGTTCAATCTTTGCCCTTAATGTGGTTTTAAACCTTTTAAGATTACATTTTAACTGGGAAGCCGACAGTTGAATAAGAAAATTCTTAAACAGTGACATAGCTTGTCTGAGTTACCAGAGCACTTAGCTATATTTTAAAAACTAAATGCTTATATTTAGTAGACAGTTCACATAAGCTTTCTCCTAAAATTGAAAATATACAAGGTAGCAGAAGAGAACAGAGCCACCTTCAAAGGTGAGAGATCATTGTTTTTTTCTATTTCAGGAAACTAGCTCAAATATTTTACATAGCTTTTTAAAATCTGAAGCAGTGTAGCAGATTCAAATCTGAGGTATGCCACTTACTAGTTGTGTAACTTCTGACAAGTCACTTTAATGTTATAGGTTGGTGCTAAAGTAGTTGCAGTTTTTGCCATAAGAAAAACAGTTTCAAAAACCATTATTACTCTTGCACCAACCTAATAAGAATGTTTTTTCGTCCGTAAAATGGGAATAAGAATAGTTCCTAAATCACAGGGTTGCTGGGAGGATTAAGTGGGATAGCCTATGGTAAATAAATATAATTAAGATAAATGTGACCTATTATTATTAACTGAAAGCATTTTTAACAACTTTCTCATGAGAAACAATCATATGGGAGGTTTGTCATAAAAGAGATTATGCTGTATTTCAGAGGAAAACAGTTACCATCTTACTATCATTTTTAATAGTCTTATTTGAATGACTCATTCCTATTTGTATAATGTAGGCTTTTAACTATTCAAGGAACAAAAGGAAGCTTTATTGTTTATAACCCATTAAAATCATTCCTGCAGCTCATTAAGGGAAGGGATTATACCTGTTTTGTTCACCACTATAAGCCTGTTGCCCAGCAGGTGACCAGTATATATTTGACTATTAATTCCTGATTAAATAACAGTTTTACCAATTAATCTGGCTGTGAAATATAGCTGTCCCATTGTTCAAGCAGGGAATCAGCAATAGAGTTGGATTAAACAGGATGGTTAATTGTGTTTCTAACTGGTGTTCTCAGACTTTAGCTAAAATTCACTATCAAGTACATATTTCTTTCCTTGGAGATATTGTGAAAATAAGAGAAAGCAGAAGAAGTGTGGCAGTAATAGGTGCATCCTTTAATATCTAACCATTATCACTGCAACTCACCATAACCTTTCTAGTTCGTTCCTAGAGTATTTTAAATACCGTTTATTTAAAATACTGGTACAGCCAGATGCTGTTCCAGGAGATAGGACACATTTTTATTCAGTAAAGTCTAGATTTATTATATTTAGAATTTCTTTTCTTCGTGAATCAAAAAGAATGTCCCAGGTATTTATATTGTAGTTTATCAATTTTGTGTTTTTATGCATCTCTCTCTTCAAATTTAGAAGTTTCTTAAAAGTGGTAACTATGTCCAAAATATTTTTATTCCTTATCAATCCATATCATAGTGAATTTCAGAGTGGCCACTCAATAAACACATGTTGAAATGTTTGCTAAGTGAGCCTTGTGGCTACTTCCAAATTTTTCTTCTGTAACCTGAAAGCCCAGGACAATTTCTATGGCAGTGCCACATTGGGTAATTTTTTCTTCCTTTTTAAGCATGCTAGGAACTTACTCTGATGAATTTGGGAACCTAGATTTTGAGCGATCCCAGCATGGTTCTGGAATGAGCAACAGGTCAACAGCAAAAAGATTTATTTCTGTTCTCAACAACGTTGCTGAAAGAACTTATAATAATATATTTCAATTTCATCAACTTCGGCAGATTGCCAAAGAACTAAACATTCAGGTATGTTAAATGAGTTAATCTCTTTTGTAATAATTTCAGGAGGTCCTTATTAATATATAGTAAAACAGAAACAGTTTTTACTTATTTAAAATTCATACCTGCTTCTCAAAGGCTTTTCAGCATCTTGATAGTCAGAGGGAAACATTGTAATAAGACACAGTCTCTGTTTTTCTGACAGTCTCTTGTGGATATGTCATTTTAACATCTTTTAACCTCAGTTCCCTCATCTGTTAAATGGACATGATTATACCTGCTATTCCTACTTCAAAGTTCTCGTGAAAATCAATGTAATAGCACTTCAAACGTGCTATTACACATTATGGAAAATTAACTTCTTAATTTCAAAAGTTAGTTTGATTTGTTTTTCAGCTAACCTAAAACATAAAATATTCTCTGCCTGTTGGAACTTTTATTTTTTGTTTATTTAGGCATTATATAATCCAGAGCTCAAATATAGGCAGTTTGCTCTGTAAGAAGTAAAAATAATTTTATTTGGCCAAGAAACTTTACAGTTACATATTATTGTTTGAGAGATTTATTTTAAAAGTAATATTTTGACATGTTACTTAATGGGCTAAACCTTTTGTTTTCTTCCAGGTTGCTGATTTTGAAAACTTTATTGGATCACTAAATGACCAGGGTTACCTCTTGAAAAAAGGCCCAAAAGTTTACCAGCTTCAAACTATGTAAAAGGACTTCACCAAGTTAGGGCCTCCTGGGTTTATTAGCAGATTAAAGCCATCTCAGTGAAGATATGTGCGCATGCACAGACAGACACACATACACACACACACACACTCAAATATTATTCTCTGAAAAATGATGTCCCAAGAGTATTATAGGAAAAAAGCATTAAATATAATAAACTAATTTAAGGAGTGATAAAGTCTCCAGATGCAGTAGCTCACACTGTAATCACAGCGACTCAGGAGGCTGAGGTGAGAGGATTGCTTGAGGCCGGGGTTCGAGACCAACCTTGGGCAACCTAGCAAGACCCCATTTCTTAAAAAAAAAAAAAAAAAAAAAAATTTAAACTTAGCTGGGTGTGGTGGCACATGCCTGTAGTCTCAGCTACTTGTGAGGCTGAGGCAGGAGGATTATCTGAGCCCAGGAGTTTGAGGTTACAGTGAGCCACAATCACACCGTTCACTGCACTCCAGCCTGGGCAATAGAGTAACTTTTGACTCAAAAAAATAAAAAAAAAATTGTAGTGGTAGCCATGTGTTAGTTGTTAAATAAATTCTCCAAAAGGCTAAAAGTAAATTACTTATAAATTTTTTATAGTTATATTTTTGACCTGCCTTTTATATGTATGAATATTTCATAGTTTTGCATATCAAATGTAGGCATTCAGACAAATACATAAACCAATGAACATATTACATATTCTATGTTCCAATAAAACTTTATTTATGGACACTAAAATTTGAATTTCATAAAATTTTCCCATGTCAAGAATACAAAATACTCGATTTTTGTTTTTAGCCATTTAATAATAGGCCTCATTTATTCCACAGGCTGTAGTTTGTAGAGTCTTGCTTGCAAACAATAGAAACAGACTGATTAAGCAGGAGGAGTTTTTTGAAAGAATTTTGGTTAGCTCACAGAATTACTAGAAGGCAGGTGAACCAGGAGGGTAAGCTCCCAGCAGCAATTTGTAAAACCATGCCTTAGAACTGGACTAAGGAAGAAGCTGCTGACACTCTACTGCCACACAGGGCGCTGGAAGAAAGTGCTACTGCCCCCCATGCCCCACCTTTGCCACTTCTGCAGCAGTAATAGGTAGAAGAATGCCCCCACCCACACCAGAACAGCAACAAAAGGATTCCCCATGAGGCGCCTCCCTAAGTTGCTGAATTCAAAAAAGAAGTCGCATACAAAGACATCTGATTGAAAAAGGGTATGTTATATGCCCCTTTCATAGGCTGCTAGGGAGTTTTCCTGGTTCTACTTTTGGGTGGTGGGATCAATAAGACCAGAATTTCTCATATGTTGTGAGAGGATTCAAATGTTACAGGGTTGCCAGCCAAACTGTCAATCACGTGTAAATCCAACAAACACTTTGTAACATACAAGATCTCAGGAAATGTGAACCATTGTTGGAGAATCTACTAAAATACAGCTTCCAGCAAACCAGAAGATGAATGGAAAATGTAAATAAAAAGAACTGGCAGTGTATATCAGATGTTTAACTGTAGGACCAAAACTAAGATGTGGAGACTATTGCCATAGACCACAGTGTAAATTTTTTTTTTAAGTGAGGAAGGAAATATCAGGAATCAAAAGAGGGGCCAGGTGCAGTGGCTCACATCTATAATCCCAGAGCTTTGGGAGTTTGAGGTAAGGAGGATCACTTGAAGCCAGTTTTGAGGCCAGCCTGTGCAACACATTGAGACCCTATCTCTACAAAAAATAGATTAGCTGGGCATGGTGGTGCATGCCTATTGTCCTAGCTACTGTGGAGGCTGAAAAGTAGGAGGATCACTTGAGCCCAAGAGTTTGAGGTTACAGTGAGCTATGGTTATACCACTGCACTCCAGCCTGGGCAAGAGAGCAAGACCTTGTCTCTTAAAAAAAAGGAGAAAGTAGATAGTAGTATAAATATAGTGAAGTCTTTAAAAGCTAGGGGTTAAAAGATATTTAAAGCAAATAACTCAGGTGTGATGGCACGCACCTGTAGTCCCAGCTACTAGGGAGGCTGAGGCAGGAGAATCACTTGAACCCGGGAGGCAGAGGTTGCAGTGAGCCAAGATCGTACCACTGCACTCCAGCCTGGGCAACAGAGTGAGACTCTTTCTCCAAACTAAATAAATAAGAGATATTTAAAGCTGAAAAAAATATATTAATAGAATTTAAAACATTTCACAAAAGTCAACACATAAATAATATCAACCAAAATAAAGTGGTAGACACAAGAGGAAATGTACTAATTCATTGTTCAAAGAGGAAAATAAATCTCAAAGGTTACGGCTGTTATATAAATTTATTTTTAAAAAGACATAAACCTACATTTTCAGAATGAATTGTTCCATGTTTCCTTAGATTCTATATTTAGCATCCATTAATCACAGGGCCAAACTAACAACAAAAGTTGTTTAGCTTTCCCTTACAATCCAGCTTTTGTGGGTGTGCAGACATCACATTACAGTCCCTCCAACCACAAACCCCAACATACAGTATTTCACTTCCTGACCAATAGGGGGTGTCCCCACACCTTTCAACCACTGTAGCAACAAAGCTCTGGCCTAGGCTTTTCACTTGCTTCTTTACTGCCTGACTGACTTTGGTGTTTCCCCATGTGGCCTGGTGTGGCATGGCATGCCCTCTTGGGAGATGAAAGTAATCTTCCATAGGTAATTGTTTCTGTGTCACCACTGCTGATTAAAACAAATCCTAAGTACAAATGTTAGAACAGAAACGTGCAAAGCAAAAAAACATTACATCATGAAAGTTTCTTTTTCTTTCTCTCTTTTTTTTTTTGAGACAGTTTCGCTTTTTGCTCAGGCTGGAGTACAGTGGTGCGATCTCGGCTCACCGCAACCTCTGCCTCCTGGGTTCAAGCGTTTCTCCTGCCTCAGCCTCCCAAGTAGCTGGGATTATAGGCATGTGCCACCATGGCTAATTTTGTATTTTCAGTAGAGATGGGGTTTCTTCATGTTGGTCAGGCTGGTCTCTAACTCCCAACCTCAGGTGATCTGCCTGCCTCAGCCTCCCAAAAAGTGCGGAGATTACAGGCGTGAGCCATCATGCCCGGCTGAAAGTTTCTTTTTTAAGGGATGGTGGTCTTGCCATGTTGTCCAGGATGGACTTGAACTCCTCAGCTCAAGCAGTCCTCCCACCTCAGCCTCCTGAATAGCTGAGACTACAGGCATGCACCACTATGCCTGGCTGCAAGATGAAAATTTAAGAGATGGGGGTCTTGTTCTGTCGCCCAGGCTGGAGTGCAGTGACATGATCAAGTCTTGATCTCCTGGGCTCAAGCAATCCTCCCACCTCAGCCTCCTGAGTAGCTGGAACCACAGGAATGCAACACCATGCCCAGCTAATTTTGATTTTTAGTAGAGATGAGGTCTTCCTTTGTTGCCCAAGCTGTTCTCAAACTCCAGGGCTTCCTGAGTAGCTGAGACTACAGGTGTGAGCCACCATGCCCAGCCTTCTCTCTTTTCCAATATTGTGTTAAGTAAATTGTATTGGTGGTAATCAACTTGTTCATTTCATTTTTAGGATAGAGATATCAAGGTGAGAGTATAACTGAACCAGAAGAGGAATAAACACCACCCTGTGATTGATGGATCTTTATAGCTCCCCTTTGATAAAGAAGGGAAATATCATACTTACATTAACATGTTATAGTTGCTGTTGTTATACAGAAGAATATTAAACAATATTCGTATATTGTTTATGAATGCATTGAATGCATAAACAATGATATGGATATTGACTAGCCAAAGAGGTGGATAAATGTAGATAGAATGATACGGGGATTTGGAATTCAGTGTCCATTCTGTTTTCCTAGTGTGCCTTCCTATAATGCAGGGGCTGGAAGGTGAGAAAATAACCACATTTCCCAAATTCCCTTTGCAGGTAGATTTCCAGATGTGAATTGGGTTCCACTGATCAGATATCCATGTGTGAGATTTGGAAGGCAGAACTGAGGAGACAGCCATCTTCCTCTTGCTTGTGTTCTGGTGGCATGTGTGGTTGAGGAGACATTTAATTTCCCTGTAGCAGAATTCTTGCAGTCAGTTGTTGAGGCAAGTGGGCATGGTGGATGCAACTCTGATCTTCACCTTTCTCATTATTGTGGGGTAGCAGTGCCTCTGGCAAGCCAGACAGACCTGCAGTGTTTTTCTGGGAGTTAATTCTGGAGACCCAGTACGGAACCCACTCCTAGTCCTTGTGACAATATTGTAAGCATCCAGTTCCCTGTTTTACAGTCCTTTTAAATGTGGCTAGCTACAGTGGTTTGTGTTTCCTACAACTAATCACTCATACATCTGTATCTAAAGCACTCCACCTGGGTCATGTACTATACTTAAAATTATAAGGCAATATTAATTCACAAAACTACATACTCATTTTATTTAACCCTCAGAAGAACTAAAAACAAAAGCTATACCAGGCTTGCTCTAGAGCGTGGGCTTGGGAATGGAAAGGCAGAGTGCACCTACTGATTTCCATCATCAGTTTTTCTATACCATGGAGTTACTTAGCATGTGTATCTATAACACTGATAAAAATTAATAACAGGTTAAAATAAAAACTGAGCCAGATTCTGACATTTAAATCAGAATTATTCTTAGTACATAGACTTGCAAAGTCACTGAATAATTCCTTGGGACTGCAGACTCTTAGTCTTTGCTTCTAGAAATGTATAGTAATTTCAACACATCATATATATAGAGTATATATATATATATACACACTATATAGAGTATAGAGTGTATACTCTATAGAGTGTATATATACACTCTAGAGTATATATATACACTATATACTCTAAGTATACACTCTAGGGTATATATATATACTATAGAGTATACACTATATAGAGTATATTACATATACTATATACTCTATTATATATACTATATACACTAGAGTGTATATATATACTATATAGATATGTATAGAGTATATACTCTATACACTATATACTCTATAGCATATATATACTCTATAGAGTATACCATATAGCGTATATATACTACATACACTCTATATACACTCTATAGAGTATATATATATTCTCTTTCCATATATATATATAGTAATCAGCTTCCTCAGGTTGAAACATCTAGATATATTGAAAACACTGGATAGTCTGCAAACTCCTCTTCGTTAGAGAATGTATATTATCTTTAGTATTAAAATGACTCTTCTAAGTCCTGAGAAGCACCTCAGAACACTGCATTCACATGTTTGCTAGGCAGAATAGTACCCACCCTGCAAGACATCACATCCTAATGCCCAGAACCTGTGAATCTGTTAGGTTACATAGCAAAGGGAAATTAAGATTGCTAATCAGATAACCTTAAAATAGGGAGATTATCTTGGATTATCTGCATGGGTCCAATATAATTAGAAAGAAACTTTAAAGTGGAAGAGGGAAGCAGAAGAGAGCCAGAGGCAGATGCAACTACAGAAGAAGGCACAGATGCAGCATTGCTGGCTTTGCAGATGAGGGAAGGAGGCCTTCAGCTAAGGACTGTGGGTGGCTCTAGAATCTTTTTTTCCATCTCTATGTATGCCACAGTTCAGGTTTTTTGTTTTTTTATTTTTGAGAGGGAGTTTCGCTCTGTCATCCACGCTGGAGTGCAATGGTGAGATCTTGACTCACTGCAACTTCCGCCGCCCGGGTTCAAGCAATTCTGTCTCAACCTGAGTAGCTGAGATTACAGGTGCGTGCCACCATGCCCGGCTAATTTTTGTATTTTTAGTAGAGACAAGGTTTCACCATATTGATCAGGCCGGTCTTGAACTCCTGATCTCAGGTGATCCACCCACCTCAGCCTCCCAAAGTGCTAGGATTACAGGTGTGTTCACCGTGCCCGGCCTCACAGTTAAGGTTATTAATGTGATTTAACTGAATAAAAAATGCTGGGTTGTGTGGCGACATGGTTTTTAAAAATGTAAACAGGGCTGGGCATGGTGGCTCACATCTGTAATCTCAGCACTTTGGGAGGCCGAGGCAAGAGAACTGTTAAAGGTCAGGAGTTGGAGACCAACCAGCCCAGGGTATATATAGGGAGACCCTATCTCTTAAAAAAAAAAAAAAAATTACCTGGGTGTGATGGCATGTCCCTGTGGTTCCAGCTACTCAGGAGGCTGAGGCAGTAGAATTGCTTGAGCCCAGGAGTTTGAGGCTGCACTGAGCTATGATCACACCACTGCATTCCAGACTGGGTAACAGAGCGAGTCTATCTGCGGTGCAGTGTCTCTAAAAAATATATATATATAAACCCAAAATATAAACAGTAAGGACTATGAAGTATGTACAGGAAATTAATAGCTGAAGAATATTTTACCATGTTCAAAAACAAAATTCTTCATGTGGCTGAGAGAAGAAAGAAAAAAATGGTATGTTTGCGTTCCATTTGCAGGTATTACATAAACCCATTTTAAATGAACTAAAATGCCTAGGATTTGGAGGGGAAAAAAATTATCTCGTGCTCACATTTGAAGGTTCCTCTCAGAAATAAACCACTTAAAGAGACCACAGTACTGGTTTAATTTTTTTTTCCCGTAGGAGCAGAGGGAAACAGGTGGTTAACCATTTTTGGAAATTCTGTCATATCTTCTGAATAGAAAGGATAGGTGGATGTAATGTTAAAACAAGGCTTTCTGAACCAGCAGTCCCCAACCTTTTTGGCAACAGGGGCTGGTTTCAAGGAAGACGGTTTTCCACGGGCCTGGATGGGGGGACGTTTCGGGATGAAACTTCCACCTCATCATTAGTTAGATTCTCATAAGGCACAACCTAGATTTCCCGAATGTGCAGTTCACAATAGGGCTCACACTCCTATGAGAATCTAATGCGCTGCTGACCTGGCAGGAAGCAGAGCTCAGGTGGTGATGCTCGCTTGCCTGCCGCTCGCCTCCTGCTGTGTGGCCTGGTTCCTAACAGGCCATGGATTGGTACTGGTCCACAGCCCAGGGGTTGGAGACCCCGTAACCAAAAGGAAAACAAGATTCTTAAATCTTTACAGGAAGGAGGAATGGAATAGAAAATAAAGCAATTTGTACACTAAATGATGTTAAAAATCCCTTTATCACCTTTAAAATATGAGCAGAGAGGAAAAAAATATTAAAACCAACCCTTTTACTTTCTTTTTTTTTTTTTTCAGAGCTCAAATTAATGGAGAACTTTTTTTTTTAATTTTTTTTGCACACAAAAACAATAAACATTTTCTAAAAATACATACAAACAAAAAGATGCATATCAGACATATTAGGAAGGTTGCACATGGGAAGTCGGGGAATAGAAATGGGGGGTGGGAGTTAAAATAAATGTGAGAGGGACTTTATATGGATCAGTGATAATAACTCAATCCTCAATTTGACAAAGAAGAAGGAGAAGGAAGAGGAAGAAAAAGAAAGTGGGATAAAGGATCAGAAAGGGAGGAAAATAGAAAAAATTAGAGTATGACTCCAGGGTAGACCTGTTTTGTTGTCACTGAGTTGGTTGGTTGGTTTGTCTGTTGTATTTTTCATGTTTCGCCATGTTGGCCAGACTGGTCTCGAACTCCTAGCCCAAAGTGATCAACCCGCCTCGCCCCCCAGAGTGCCGGGACCACAGGCGTGAGCCACCACGTCCAGCCCCCACATTGCTTCTGGCCTCCATGGTAGACCTCCGAGACGGAGCGGCCGGGCAGAGGCGCTCCTCACTTCTTCCCAGACACGGGGCGGCCGGGCAGAGGCGCTCCTCACTTCCCAG